>NW_016157261.1:63879-102276 GCF_001687245.7 Rhagoletis zephyria | reverse complement strand
TAGATCGATTTCTTTTAAATCTAACTTCATAAAGTTCTTTAAAAATATTTTGTAAATGAGGCCATAAGAGCTTAGGGGGAGAGTTACAACACAAAAATACATTTAAGGCGCAGCGAAGCACGCCGGGTAATTGCTAGTTTGAATATAATAGCCAACACAATGAAGCCACAGACATTTTTCAAAGCCAGAACAATTATTTCCATTACATTTTATTCAATTAGAATTAATTCGATTTATCTTGATTTGATTTGTGGTGTAGAGAGGAAAGAGCTATCGCATAACTAAAATTGCATTTACTTTGTATAAAATTTTAATTAAACCTATGTGGCTATGTCGTGCCATAGTTTAGACCCTCAGGTGGAACAAAATCAACTAAAATTCTTAAATTAAATCGATTATGTTAAAACAACTTAAATTCATCTGCATCTGCATTTTCCAGTTCACAAAATTCCATGTGAATTTTGCAGAAAGGATAACTAAATACTTACAGGTGAAAAGGATATTAAAAACAGAACTAACATCTTAGCGTGATTTGGGTATTTCTTTACATATTTGTGAACATGAGATTGTGACATTTCTCAAAAAGCAGAATCATACACACACACTCGCATATAGTTACCTAGAAACGGCAGACAGTCACCTTATGGTCGCTCGCCTACAGCCTGTATGTATGTAGTAGTCATCAGCACTCAGCAAACTTGCCTACACGCAGTCTGATTGTCAATCACTTTGCGAGAGTCAGTGAGTTCTGTTGCAAGTTGCAACTTTTACACTACTGCAGCTGCCCTTTGCAAGTCATCTCGAGAGTTTTCATTCATAGTTACAAAGCAGCCTCATCAAAAATTCTGGCGGCACTTCTGCCACAACGGCGAGACGTTAATTTCTTTCTTATCCTTCTCACAATATTTTTCGCCATTTGCGCCTGCAATGTCAGCAGCTGCCAACTGCCAACTGCCAACTGATGTTGCAACACCAGCATAAGCAGCATACTTTGTATTGTTGCGGCAGCAGATGTCTCAAAGCAGCAGCAAAACTTTCACATCACTGCGGCCTTTCACTTTGGGGCGTGTACGAGACTTTACTTTAGTGATTTGATTTAAGAGCTGAAAGGACTTCTTTAGTGCACTAAACCAAATCGCCGAGTGTTGAGTTATACTTATACAAATTGATGGAAATTTTTCGATTTTCTACAAAATTTTTAGATTTTACTCTTTAAACAAATACACATAGATCTTTCTTTAAAACACAGATCTTTCTCTTTTCCACCTCTATAATTTACATTGCCTTCTACACCCCTCTTTTAGGGTTTGTATAGCTCTCTCGCTTATAACTGAGTGTGTAAATTCCTTTACATTTTATTATCCCTTCCCAGACTTTAAGGCGTAAATTAAGATTGGTTGCGCTAATTTATTGAGAAACTTAAATGCAATTTAATTATGCGAATGTGGGTGGCATGGTGCGCAAGTAAGAAAGGTGATTCATGCACAGTTAAGACTAGACTGCAGCGTTGTTAAAATCAGTGCGGAAATTTGTGGAACGAAGCAGGAAAGGACTTACTTTTCCGTTATCTTTAGCGAATGTTTTTTCTTTCATTTTGTAATACAGTCTTTTAAAATTCTCTTTTTCCCTACTCAAGTTGCCTTCTGCGGATCTGTTCAGTCCAGCTACGCGCAGCACCTTTGCAAATAGCGAGATAAATTATCATAGCAAAGCCGGTAAGACTATAAAAACGGAAGTGAAATTAATACGCCGACACTATTAAGAAATGTTGTTGATGCACAATTTATCGGCGCCAATGAAAGAGAGAGTGTGTGAGGAGTGATGGAGTTTAAGTTGAATATGCTTTAAGGGCGATAAATAAATTTTATGATTTAAATGAGTAAAACAAATATAAATATCAATGAAGTTTCACTTTCGTATTAACTTTACAAAATTCAGTTTTAGACGAAAGTTCCCAGAACAATCTTGTATAATCTTGTTTTTTTCCCAGAACAATCTTGTATACACATCCATAACCATTCGTACATTCCTAATAGCATGTTCACATTATCGTAATTTAACGGCTCTTTTGTAATTTACAAGCAAATCATCTTGAAATCAAGTAGTTTCGCATTGTGAAATCTGTGAAGAAATTAAATAAATATAAATAAGATATTCTATCATAAATAAAGGATCAAATGAGGAAAAAAATATTTTTCATTTATTTTAGCCCCCACTGTTGAGGAAATTTGAAAAAGGTATGCATATCTGTGGAAATTATAAAAGAAAATGTGAACGTACTTGGTTTATGTGAAGTTATTTGATCGAAAGAAAGTAATTTATGCTGTAATGTGAACATAGCTTAAGACCCGAGTTGGACAAAATTTATTCGAATGCTTTCTTTATTCGTAAATAATAAATAATCTCCTTTATTCAAAGAAAAATTATTGGATCGACGGATAAATTATTTTATTCGTTATTCGCATAATGAATGAAAGTTAAAAAAAAGTAATATTATTGATAAAACAGAGTTGAACTAATTGGCAAAATAGGACACTCCGCACTGCCACGTGGTGCCGTCAGTACCCCACCTACGTACATGCCCACGCCCAAATGCCCCCCATCAAGGAGTACAATACCATGGTGTGCAAGCAGTTCCTAAATAATCGGGTGCAACAGACGTGGGCACCCCAACAGACATCTGCTTGCGGTAGAGCCGTCCCCAAAACACGTCCAGAGATTCATAAAACCACCGCTGCACCCGACAACGTACAGGTCGGTCTTAACTTAGACCAACTCCCGACCAGTGAATGCAGTTTTAGGAACACAACCACCCGAAGTGGATGCGACAGAACTTCGTCTGCGTCGGCTGACACTCACCATCCTAAACTCCTATATGAGTATACGGAGAGTCACCCCACTCAACTAGTAACTCATTGCTCAGTGTGTTATAAATTGAGTTTTTTTTTTTTTATTTTTTTAAATAACGAATAAAATCACAAATAAATTGTTCGAAAACGTTCTATTCACGAATAATTCATTTGTGAATGAATAATATTGGAATAAGTACATTACGGATAAACTTTATTCGAATAATTATCTAAATAAACCTTTATTCGAATAATGCCCAACTTTGCCAAAGACCCCTGGCAAGTACAAAAGGTTATATTACATTCCGCTAGGGGGCGCTGAAGTTAATATATTCAAAAAATCCCTAATTATGGTCCGATCTAGTTGAAATTAGAAATATAGCTTTATCGTCGTTTGAAGTACAAATCCGCGTATCAAGAAAATGGAAAAACCTCCTATGTGAGATTACTCATCAAATATAATGCTCGAACTCCAGATAGTTATCTCACTAACGATATGGTTCTATCCGACGTGGCTATTCTCACTTATGTCATCAGCTAAAAGTGACCCAAAAAAAGATGACTTTTAAGTTTTGAAAAGTTCGTTGAAATATGTGATTAGCTAAAAACAAAAAAAGCTTCACCTCGTCTCCTTTTACCATCTGGCTACTGCGAAAGTTTCTCTTAATTTCGAAGATAATTCATTTTTTTTTCCTGACTCCTGTGCACCGTTCTTAGTAAAGCAGAATGTACATATATATGTATGTAGACAATGCAAAATTATTGCCCTGAGGGTCACATAAATTTCGCTGAATTCTTCGTCGCGACTGGCGTAGATGAATGCAAAGGAAATGAAGATGAAGATACATAATTTATTCCTGAGCTGTAAATGAGTGCAAAAGTATGCACTAATATCAGCACACTAATGCAAATGTGTGAGTACGTAGGTTTTTTTTTTGTGGAATCACCAACACACTCTTATTAACATTAGTGGAAATATGTTCTCATCTGCGATTAAGTTTCCAAGCGCCAAATGTGATGCACAATGCACGCAAATTTCGCTGCGCTTTCGTGGAATTTATAATTCACGCGTCACTCGCAAACAGCAAGCAGCATCACTAGGCGGAAACGGATGCAATGGTCAACCGATTGTTTGGCAGCTGTTTGTCCGCGCAATTATAGCAAATCGTGTCATATTGTTGCATCTACAAATGTGGGTGGGAGGAAGTGTTGTTTCCGCGTGTTGGTGTTAATTTGTGGGAGTTGATTGCGTATACTAGAGGTCGTTTAGTTGATAGTGAAATTTAAAAGAAAAAACGTACTGAAGCATGCATTTCGGTAAGTAAGTTCATATATGCATAGTGCTATCTGGGAATCTTCAGTTTATACAGATCAAATTTCCATATAAAATTTAATATGGAGTAGTAAATATTTTACCGGAATTTTGTCAAAAGAATCTAGAGAAATTAAGTCGGAACTTAATAAAGGAAAGTGCAGTTAAGCATGAAAGCTACCATTTAAAGTGAATGGTTGGTTTAACCCCGTTCTTCATGCGTTGTAGCTTGTAAAAAAAATTTCATATGCGTTTGCAATAACTTCAAATACAGACCTAATTCAAAAACCTTAGATCTTTAGTGAGTTTTTCATAAATTCTGAGAGATTTTTGTACGTTTTTGAGGATATTTTATGGCACTCTGCCGGAATTATATACCAAAGACCACTTACTTGCCTCGGTTTGAAAGCACTAACACAGCTTTTGATTATTTACCGTATTTTCGCAATGATGTATCTCAACCTATAGCTATCGCAAAGCATGCTAGCCTGCTAAAATATTTTCGTATCATCTTTAACAGTATACATATATTTTCATGAAGATATACACATATTCTTAATCTGGCGGGATGAAATACCAAAAATGAAAGTCTTCAAATCGGTACTAGGACCGCATATAATTTCTTAGTAATGTCAAGTTAGAATGTCGCTCCACTCTAGGATTTACATTAATGTCCAATTTTTGCATTTTACACATAAAATTTCAGAGCTGGCTAGAGACATAAGTTTTTGTTTTAATCGAAATTTTTTTTTTCTAAATAATAGTTAGCATTGTGACGTTCAGGCGTGTCATCTTAAAAATTATTAGTTCTTCATTTATCACAATGAAGTACATACATTTTTGTAAGTACAAGTAAAATGTAATTATAATAGATTATACTAGAGTTCAAAATTTTAGACAAAATTTCCGCCAAATTTTGCCAAAAATTTATTGAGATGTTGTTTAACATTTAAACTATACACACATAGAAAATTATAGTGAACTTTGTTTAATATTTTAATTGAAGAGGAGCCCAATTTTCCCTATTTTCTATTAAAAGCCACACATTTTTCAACATACAAAGCCGTCATATTGGGCCAATCATTTAAAATTTTTGTAACCTGCTGAAGATTCGCAATCAGCTACCATAAAAACTCCTAACAGTATATAATACCCCCGAGTGACAAGTTTTGCGCGAAATGAATAGATATCTAAAAATTATTCCGCCATTTTGGAATTAAAAATGTATGGTCAGATTCATAATACGCGGTCCCGAATACCCCTGATTAACAAATTTCGAGCGCATTCAATACCTTTTTTAAAATTTGTACGCCATATTGGATTTTTGAAACCTTACTACAGATTATTAATTAGTGGCCCCATGAACTGGTAGATATGAATTGGTGTAGTTTTTTTCCCTCTAGGCTCTCTATTCAGACCACTGTGCGGCGCTATCTAGTAGCGATTATCACTGTGCATTTCAAATTTCATCTCAATTCTCATTCAAGTTGTTTCTAGACTTCGAAAGAGATGATATCCTCAACTTGGCTGCTACTCTTTCCCCAAGTCTTAGTTGCGCTACCTTAAAAAACCTTTAGGAATGTTAGTAACCTTTTATTCTGTACATCGTCTATCAGCCAAACCTCAACGATGAATACGTAAATATTTAGTTATAACTCCAAACTTTAAACGGCTTTAAAGGTAAAGTATACTTCCTCATTTCTGATTACTTCAACCTTGAGTAGCTATATTTAATAGTATTAGTTTAAGTTCTCCATATCATAGCTGCTTCTCGACTTTCCACCACGACAGCTGTTTCTAACTTGTTTACAACAGTCATAAGCTGGTATAAATATTTTCTAAATTTTTTCTTCGCTCTCCTCTTGTATTTACCTTTGTATAATGCTTTGCTTACTTTTTCACTCGCCTTCTCATTTGTTGCTATTTTGTGTGCTATTTTCCACCTACCGCGCCTCACCAATTTAGTTGTCATTTTTTGTGACAGCTCACATTTCTTTTCGTTGTGTAAATTCACACCGGACATGGCGTATACGTAACTTTTTTTGCGCGCTTCATCATCCGCACTTGGCACACCAAAGTGCCTGCTTTGGCGCCGCAGGTATACATTTGTAGCTACACACATTCAGCTGTGTTGTTGAAATCCAATGCTGCAACTTTTTTCTGCCCTGCGCTGCGCTGCTTATTTACTTTTCCTATTACTATAGCCACTACATTGGCGAGCGAATGTGAAAAGGAGGTAGGGAACGAGGACCATTTCACTATGCGCTGAGCCGCAGGCGAATAAAATGTACGCAGCATGGACTGCTTTATAGTAAGCGTGTTGTTATGAATGAAGGTAAATAGGAGATCCATGTCTTATTTTGTTACTTTTGGTTGTTGTTTGGTTCCAAATATACGCTCTCATTTGCCTTACTCCCCCTTCCAACCGTTCAGGTAGGGCGAAAAGTTTGTTGTAGCTGCGATATAAATTGGATATGACATTTATACATTTGCTCCATATTTTTTCGCTAGCTACCTGTCCCTACTTTCACAATGTCCTACTATTTCAGCCATTGCCATTTTGCCTCATGTTTTTCCATTTTTATATATTTTTTTCATTCTACTTCACTATTGTCGGACCTTTGCTTTCTTGCCTTCGTTCATTTCAAATTAGTCACTTTTCATCTTCACCTCTGCCATAAAATGTCATTTCGCCGGCGGCTATAGCCAGACTTTACATTTCAAGCGGAATAAGGTTTTGTTCGTAGCTTTGGAAATAGTATTTCTGAAATATTTGCCCTTACCAGCCATTCACCTACTTAATTAACAAAATGCGCTTGGGTCAAAAATTAATAATGAGCTTATTAGGTTTTCCTTTTTTTGCAAAAAAATGCGGTTCACTGACAACGGCTCCGTGTGGTTGTTTTGCACTCAAATATCTAAGGAACTAAAAACATATTTACGAACATATTTTTGTACTTTTATACATAAACATGAGTAAGTTTTCAACAAAAAAAAAGTTCAAATTTGCTGTTTACCTGTTAGCTCTTAGCATTTTGCTTTGCTGCCTTTCATCTTGTCATTGTGTGCGGTACCCTCGTAACAAATGTCAGCGTGGGTAGTATTTAAGTTCAAATTCGCTGGTATTCTTCTTTTATTTTTTTCGTGTTTGCTGTGGCTTTGCCGCAAGCTTTTATTTAATAAGCTAATTCCTAATAAGCTTTGAAGCTGTTGGTTGGCTTTTAGCTGAAATTGGCATTTACCAGAATTATGGTATTTTTGCGTAAATTAGAAACTGTGTACAAAGAAGGAAGCTAGCTTCTGGCTAGATTTAATTTTCGGTGAAACATCTGACCTCAGTTCATTCAGCATTACTATTAATTAAGTTTTACTAATGAACCCGCAGAGCGTTAAAATGCCAAAATTGAATTTAACTCTTTAAACAGGCGGCTATCCTAACCAAAAATATTTTCAAACTTATGATTTTTTAAAACTCGCACGCTTGACACTCATATTTTTGAGGTTTCACTTAACAGCTGGTAAACCTCTGTTGAGGAATTTTCAATCTAAAATCTTCTGAAATCTCCTACTAACTGATGCATTACATAAACAAATAAATCCTTTTGAACCTCATTTCGGCTGATATTCACACAAAATATGAGGCAACCCTCTTCTAGCACCTCAACAGTATTCTAAATGTTCAAAATTGAACCTAAAGAACTAGCCTGGGATATTCTGGTTATCACAAAACCTAAAAAATATCACAGGCAAAGGAAAAGTAAAGAATGAAAAGGAGTTACGTATACGCCACGGTGGGCACCAACCACTCAGAACTTGGAGGAACCTCACGAAACAGTCCGATATCTAATAAACGAACCTTCCTCTATCTTTAAAGAATCAAATTATGATATTGAAATTCGGCACCTTCAGATATAACTGTAGAAAATTGGCAAGGCATAAATAAAATGCTGGCATTTTATACTCGTAGCGGCGACGGACAACTAACATTAGATTTCTAAATTACAAAGCCAGAACCCCTTGGTTTAAAGGCCTCGTAGGGACAGATGGGGGAAGAACGTTCTTGGGGCAAATTAAGGGACGTTTCAAGGCTGGTTCAACATACATTCTGGACAAATTCATCATTTTTTCGGAACCACTTCAGGACTACTTCACAAAAGTTTTATGAGACTTTCGGGATCATTTTGGGGTAGCTCTAAACTAGTCACGAAATGATCCTGAAACAGTCCTGAACTATTCCAAATTGGTTACGAGAATGTCATTTGCTCGTCAAAATGAATAAAATTAAATGAAATTAATATTTTCTCTCTATCCTAACCTATTTATGTATGCAACTGAATCGCCTAATGCTTTACCAAGCCGTTCACAGATGTTGACACATAGAATTTCATGGGTACCTGGTACGAGTAAACGCGCCTTTTTTATAGATACATACCAACAGGTTTTATTTTATTAAGTTTCCTACGCTAAACAAATTTAAATTTATAATAAGTGCCAATTTCAAAATCGGTTATACTAACGAAATAAATAGCACAATTTAATTTCCATAAAACTATTACCAACGAAAGTTCTCTGGCAGACGCCCAAGTAAAATTTAAACATTCAAGTTAACTATTTATTTAGTGTAAATCCCGCGAAAATTTACTCTTCAATTTACTCGTTTGTAATTGAGTGCCGCTGGGAAGGCAACTTTTAATGAGCAGTTGCTTATGCAAAAGTAGCGTAGCATGTAAAAGAAGAAGAGTAGGACGAATTGTATAATATGTAGTAACTAGAAATATTACGTAAGAGAAACGAAAAAAATGGGTTTTTGCTAACAGTACTTCACGCGAAATTCTCACCAAAAATTTGTGGCAAATGCAAATAAAAAATTTCAAAGTAAACAACAACACAGTTGAGAACAATCAAATGCAAGCGAAGACAAAGCAAAATAATTTTTGACTGACCGTCGAAAGTGCCACTAAGAAATACATTTTTGCCACAAAAGGTTTTTTGATTTCTATAAAGATTTGGCGCTGCTGGTACTTTTTTAAGTTTTTCCTTCGTTTTGGTTGTTTTTGTAATTTGCTTTTTGCCATTTGCTTGGCAAGCAGAAGGTAATTTTTCTGAAATTATGTGCTGGCTCATTTCTGAGTTATGTCTTTTAAAGTTTTGGTAGTAAAAAGTGCATCAAAAAAAAGTTTGCAAAATTTTTTTGAGAGACCAGAGGCCATAACCTCTGTATTCTTTCTTTTATGTAAATCTCTAACTCCAGTTTAACCCTTTAGCGGGAAAGAAATATTTCAAAAGTTCTTCTCCGTTTTCTAAACTGTTTTAACGTACCATATATAGTACTCTATTTTTCCCAATGTTTCTATATTTTTTAAATTTATTCAGTTTTTTTAGTATAAAATATTAATTATTAAAAAATTTGTAATTATTTACAGTAAAAGCTTTTAATTTTACAGCAAAAATGCAAACCGAAAGCTTTAACCCATCATTTTACCCTCTACATCTTTCAATCATTAGCACTGCTTTAATAAAATGGGCTAGGTTAGGTTACATCTTTAAGCCACCCCGACTTTCTTGCAAATCCTAGCAAATCCTCGAATGGAGTTTTCCCAACTTGGTCTTGGCACTCGAAGAATTGGCTTCCACAAATTTGAGGCATTTGCGGTGAATCGCTATGCGGGGCTAAGAAGTTAGCGGCAATGTGGCCACACTGGTGTAATATCTTAGCTTATAGTATATCACTGATCGTCAAGTTGTCGAGCAGGATTACGGAATCATCTCCATACGCAATCTCTTTTATAAGTGACATTCAGTTTGAGAGGTAGAAGAATGTCCCTTAGCACCAGATTTCACAACACAGAAAGCAGAAGTCCACTCTCTAGCCGTTTCCAAAGAGCCATTGATACTTTTTCTAGTCAACATATAGTCGATCCCAAGAATATTCTATGGATCTAATACTTTAGCAGGCATGGAGTGTTTAGATGCCAAGTTATATCCTTTAAAGGCATCTTCCACATCCAGAAAAGTGGCCATCACGAGTTCTTTCTGGTACATTCCTAGTTCAACAATTTAAGCATCGCTGAAAAGTTCGGAACTTAGAAATCGCGTAATCTTAAGACTCAGAAGTTCCTCCATCTCCTTGAAGAGAAACGAGGATAAGCTGATAGGTCGAAAATAGTTTTCAGTGCTTGGGCCTGTGTTCCCTTCTTTAGGAATAAAGACCTCTCCTGCATCCCTCAATGGCTTTTGTATATATCTAAGAAGGAGGCAGGCCCTGTAAATAGTCCTCAGCCAAAATGAGTTTATTAACTCATAGTGGTAGTCTTAAGAAACTCCAAGTTTTTTTAAGCTTTTAAATCTAAAAAAAACTATCTACTTATCAACCTCTTGGTCTAGAATTCCAAACGTATTTTATGTCTAGTCCACGGCCCTAAACGGGTTAACCTTCCTCCCGCATTGAAATTTATTTCTTACTGTATTTTCTGTGAAATATTTCCTTAATTTTTTCTTCTTTTACATTTTTCCCCACGAAACCGCTATTGGTTGGCCTTGCTTCTCTGTGACCCTCGCCACGGACTGACCGACCATTATAGTTGTAGTTGTAATTTATGAACTTAACACAAAACTTTTAATTAAATTGTTTTGCATGCGACACAGCAACTGATAAAAAATGCAAGTTTCTTAGTCAGAGTGGAGAGCACATAAAATAAACACAACAACAGCAACAACAACAAAGCAAGCAAAGCGCAATGCACTGCAAATGCGGCGTTTGTGACAGTGCTGCTCCATAAATTTCGGAAATCGGCGCAAGAACAAAGCGACTTACTTCATGCGCGGAGCACAGAGCCCAAGCAGTGGAAGGACGTAGGGACTACGAAGCGGTTGCTCGATTTCGTAGTCTACTTTTGTGCGTAAATATTGCAGAAAATACGCGGGTATAAGTATAACAGTGAATTTATTCGAGAGAACTTTCATTGAAGCGTACTTATGTTTATGTTTGTCTGTGTGTATGTATATACTATATGTTTGTGTATTTTTGTGTGCGCCTTGAAGGAGAAAATTAACATAATGAGTGGAAATCCTTAAGGGACTTTAAATAATTGCAATTTAAATGGCGTACACACAAACGCGAAAGACGGCTTGCGGCGGTGGGAAAGTCAAGTAACTGCATACTATACAGGGTGTATGTGTTTAGTAAATGCTTGTACGTAAATATACGCGTTGGTGTGCGACTGCGGCCAGACAACTCAATGACAAGACAATTTAAACACCCGGAAAATAGCGCGAATGCGTCACTAGGGAGTGGCAAATCAACTTTAAGTAAACCGCCTAAAAGTAGTTTCGGAACTGAAAGAAGAGGAGCGGGGAAAGAAAATTGTAGAAGAAGCACCGAAGTGGTGCTGACAAGGAAAGAGGAGTGGTTAAGGAAAATGCAGAGCGAATGTAGGATTGCTAGCAAAATGTCGAAACTTTTAATTTCGTGATTTATTTGTATACTTTTAGGCATGATTGCCAATAAAATTAAATTGTATTAAATAAAAGCGTTTGTTTACTAAATATGCTTTAAATTTAAATGGAAGTTACACAACAAACCACTTTACTTACAACTATAGGTTTGATAAATTCTCAACCAAATAAAATATAGTATAAGCAGATTAACAGGGCTATTCTGGCAACTGTCTTTCAACACACGACAGAAAACACTGTTTCGTAAGACAATTGTCTATTCTGGTAACTATCTGGAAAGCTCTTTACTGTCTTTCGAAAGACTTACTGAAAGGTACATATGCTAACGAAGAGGCCTTAGCGTTATGCTCTTGGCATTTCAGCAATAAGTTTTTTTTTAATTAAACTAAATTAAAATAATATGTGTACATAGCTTTCGTTTTAAAACAATAAAAACTAATAAATAATAAAACTAAAAAAAGAAATGAAAACAAGAGGAGCAAATAAAAAATAATAATTAAAAAATTTTCACGAAATAACAAAATACATATTTGTTTTTTAAAACAATAAAATCAAATATTAGAGTAGACAAAAAAATTAAATCAAATGAGAAGAAAATAACACTTGAAGTAAAAAAATACATATTTTTACTTTTAAATTATTTTTTTGTTATTTTATTACCTTCAAGCAATTATATTTAATAAATTTATTGAGCTTCCATTGAAAACGGCCTCAAGCTCAAAACTTTTTTGAATATAATTTTTAATTTTAAAACAAATATTAAAAGAAAATTAAATTAAAAAGGCAAAAAAAACAAAATAAGTCCTCAAAAATTAAATGAAATAAAGACATGTGTGCATATATTTTTCTTAAATTAAGATCTAAAAATTAAAATAAAGTGAAATTAACAGAAAAACAATTAAATTAGAAAAAGAAAAAAATAATAAAATAACTTTCTAAAAATTTTATTGAATTTAGAAAAAAAATTGTTTTCTAAATAATTAAATCTAAAAATTAAAATAAAATTCGGTCATAAAAAGAAAATTAAAAAAAATATTATTCTTTTTAAAAGAATAGCAACTAAAAATACAAAGAAAATTAAATTAGGCAAAAAGTCAAGTAAAAAAGAAAAATACATAAAACAAGTTTCTAAAATTTAAATTAACTTAAAAAATATGCATATATGTAAGGTGGCAGCACTAAGCATCTGTCACGTCTGGTAAAACTTTGATAAGCTAAGCCAAAAAGGTTCGTATAATCTTAATAATTTTAATAGCCTTGAAGGCCAAGAAATAAACAAGATTTCGCCAAGTATTTGGAACTCTAACTTTAAAATTAAAAGCAAAATGTTTGTGAATTGCCAGCGAACACAGGCCTGAAGTTGAATAAAAACATAAAAAAAGCACATTAACTACAAGCAACAGCCACTCCACAAATCCATGAAATTGTTGCGAGTTCATTTTTCTAATTGGAAACGGCAGCATTTTAATGAGAAATCGCATTTTTCAATCTCGTCGAGCAGGAAATGAATGCCGAAGAAAATTGCGAAAACGATGTAAAAAAATGGGGCCAAAACAAGCAGCTCGCCAGCTGGATTATTGCAGAAGGCAAATTACATGGAGTTTCGTAGAGCGCAACAGAAATTATAGCAGCGCTATGCAAACCAACAACAACAACAACAACAACAATCTTTTAGCGGCCTTTGAGCGAACGCACGAATATACTCCGGGACTGGTTGGTAAGCAAAAAAAAAAAAAGGCGTTGCGCCAGAGTTGCTTGTTTATTTAGGTCACTCACGCGAAACTGCGACTATTAGAGGGCTAGTGATGCGGCAGCAACTCTCTCTGCAAACTAATGTCATGCGGTGGTGCTCGTTAATTCTTTTCGTTTTTTTCATTTTAAAGTAAAATTGAATTGCTAGGGAAATATGTAGTTATATAAACTGCTGGCATTCACATAGCGTAAAAAAATATGAATGAACGAATTTACAAACAATCCAGATGTCATCTCCTTAGGATACAATGAATTTTTGTCGATTCCATTGGCGATGATTTAAGAAATAAAACTCGTGTCTATGTATATGCATGTCCTTGCTAAGCTATTTGTAGGTTTTCATTTTCTGTATAACTAAAAAAGCATTACGAAATTCTTGTCTTCAAATAATTTCCGGTTTGAAAGTTACAAAATTAATGAACTACTCAGAACTCTCTAAAAGCAATGACATACCTAGTTTTTATATACCATTGCAACCTACCATAACACTCTTCTCATTACTTGCATGCATCCTTACACATATATATATATATGATTTCACTACAAACACGTGCACAATTTCCATGTAAAAGAATTTAATTATGACTGACAGGAAACGAAGAATTACATTTGTATGTATATGGGGCATTGCAATCAGAAAACTGGCCCAACATTCTGTTTGAAAATACCCACACATAGACAAGATCGAAATCCCTATGCAGCAAAAACAGGACAACTCGTTGAAAATGGGTCCTGCGTCAATTGCATTAAATGTCAAACAGGGCATCAAATTGTACAGGTTGAATGATTTTTTTTTTCGATGTGCAGCGGCGTTAGTGTCCTCTTTTATTTGGGAAAATGAAGTCCTGCGCTGCTGATGTGGCAGAAAAATTATTTCTTTTAATTAAAATAGGGGGCATATTGAATGTCTTGAAATCATTTGCTAAATTTAAAACAAAACTGGCATCAATATAAATTCGCCAAATCCTATAAAATCAGACTGAGTCTAATGGTACTTTTTTCACAATTATAAACGATTTCTTCAAAACACTTTTGAAATAGCACTTTGAATTGGCAAAATGAAGATAGTTCGAGAGACTTTTGTTATACTAGCACAAAGTACTTAGAAAAAAACTCTCTCATTCATCATTCGGATAAAATTTTGACTTTGCCGATACAACAGTCGCATTAGCCGAGTGTGGAAAGCACTGGTATGCCATTCGAGAGCTACGGAGTCGAGTGCTCGAGAGACGTATTTTTTTTTTTTTTTAAATTTTCGTTTAATAGATTGCATTGTCCTAAAAAGAAAAATATATATTTTTTCAATTTCATTCTATCTTTTTTTTAAATTTTTGTTTTTAAATTTTTACCCTTTTTTAATTTTACTGTAATTTTTAAATTGTATTGTTTTAAAAGGTAAAATATATGTTTTTAAATTTTTTAGGTACGAGTTTTATTATTACTTGACTATTTCTTTTCAAATTTCTTCTTATTTTTAGATTTTATTGTTTTAAAATGAAAAATGCTTTGTTTATTTCATTGGGTTTTTAGGAACTTACTTATTTTTTCATTAATTTATTTTTTTAATTAAATTTTGTTTTAAAAAGCATAATATTTATTTTGAAATTTCATTTATGTAATTTTTAGGAACTTATTTATTGAATTAGTTGTTTTTTTTTTTTTAATTTTCAGATACGGAAAAATCAAAAAATTTAATTGGCTCCTTATTAACTTACTTATTTTTTCACTAATTTAATTTTTTTAATTAAATTGTTTTTAGATTTTGTTTTAAGAAGCATAAAATTATTTTTTTAAATTTAATTTATGTACTTTTCAGGAACTTTTTTTATTTAAGTAGTTGTTTTTTTCTTTTAATTTTCAGATATGGAAAAAATTAAAAAAGTCGCATAAAATTTCAATATAAAAAACAAAAGAATAACGAAAAATGTAATGCGAGCAGTTTCGAAAGTTCCTTCGAAGTGCCGAAATATCCCGAAAAACAACTAAAGGACTCTAAAGCGTCCGGAAAAAAACCCAAGATTTCTAAGAGAAATATCTCGACAAAAATTCGAACAGTAAACAACAAAGCACAACTTAAACTATATTCAATTGTAGGGAATTACACAGGTTTACAAAAAAAAATTATGCTTATTGATTCTTGGCATAACCACTAGATTACTTTGAAGAATCAAGGGACTCCCATAATTAATTTTCTTTTTATTTTTTATTGAATAATTTTTTTGTCCTATTTGACCCTCAAGCGACCGCGAACCTGACATTATGGAGGTTAACGGACCTCGAGTTCGGGTTCAGCGTGTCTAAAACCAATGAATCAATGAATTTTTCCCTACTTGCCCTTCAAATGACCTCGGACCTGACGTGATCGCGGCTATCAGACCTCGGATTCGCATTCAGCGCGTCGTATTTCAATATGCAGAAACTTTTTTTTTGTAAACCTGTGCTATTACTCAAATTGATTCCCATATTATTATTCTACTTTGCACTAAATTGTTTAAAATAATATTTTGAGCTAATAATATCTGTGAAACTTACAAAGTCCATTAAAAATCTTGAGAAAAAAACTTAAAACGCAGTATTATTGTACTTGACCCCTAGTTTCGTAGTTATATTTTTTTGGTTTTGGCAACGCCTTAAATATAAAAAGCAAAAATTAGCAGCTATTTTCTGCTCAGCAAACATAAAAATACTATGTGCATAGACATAGTCTCTTAGACACATATGCACATTCTTGCTGCTATTTTTAAGTCATGGGAAAGTTGCGTTATATGTACATGCAATGAGAGAGGATTTGAATAGTAACGTGGAAATAACCATGCGAAATTGTTTTTATTATGTCTTTTTGATTTAACGGTCTACAAGTACAGTCTCGTTAGCCAATGCCACAGGCTCTTGAACTATACCCCCCGGTAAGTATTTAACTTGGCGGTGGTGAGTAAAATCGCCAATAGCTAATAGCGTCCTTGGACAGTATGATCTGGAAGCTTAAAATCTTTTGATTTCAGCATCGTTTGTGCTGCCTAAAGTATACGCAATTTATGCCTGCTACTGCAACTTTATCTTCAACTCTGTTAATATTTCAACCACATACATTTTTGATTATGCATATGTATGTACATAGGTAGAAATTCTTGTACATTTTTGCTTCACAGGCATATTGTTTTCCTATCTAGCAGGCTGACTAACTGCAAGCCTTTCTTCCAAGCGAGAGTTGGAAACATACATAAACTATAAAAGCCATCTGCTGACAAGCAAATAAACATATTAATTACAAGTTGTTTCTTCACGCTCTGCCTAAGCGAATTTTGAATATATGTATGTAAATAGCGGGCAAGTATTTATGTTCAGCATTCGCGTATAAGCAGAAAACTGGAGTAATAATGAAGGGAAAAAACAACGATTGTGGTAATTTCATTACACCATTTCATTGCTTGTTTATGGCGAGCCAACTGTTTTATGTAATAATAATGTAATTTATTTTTAGTTTTCTTTTTTTTTTCTTAAATTTTAAAAGCAACATCATAATTCGCCAACTACTTACTTTGCCCGCTGCTCGGTCTCTCCCACCGCATATTCTCCTTCCATACCAACTTATATGAAATTCATACCAATTTGTTGTTGTTGTTGTTGTTAATAAACACATACCATATGAAAAGTAACCATGAATTTGTTATTTATTGTTGTTGTTTTTTTTTTTGTATGTTATATCCAACGCCAGCTCCAGCGCCATCGCTTTCTTTGCATAAAAAATGGCGTTACGCTATGCGCTGCAACATTGATTTATTCGCCATTTGCATGCCAGACAGCAAAAGCAGCGTTGGTAAAGGCATGCCGAAAGAAAAAAAGGACGAAAAGCAAATCCCTTTGCCTTGACTAAGTTGCAACTGAGAAGAATCGCATTCACAACGGTTGAGTAATTTAATAGTCTGCTGCATAGGGGCTACAGCTGCTTCGGTAGTGGCTCTATTACCAACAGTGTTTTTATTGCTGTAGTTCTAAAAGTAAAGAGTTGTTGATAGCTGCGCGTCTGCAGACATCACCTCAAACCTCGAACAAATGTATGTTGGTATATTTGTAGGCACCTGATGCATAGAATGGAAGAAGTTCACTGTCAACGGAAAAGGTAAAAGTGGAAATAAATGACTTGGCATATGGCAACTAAATCGATGTGATCATGAAATCAAATTAAATGAATGCAATTCCGAGGCGAGTTAAACTATAACTATAGCCAATGTTAATGGGTACATATTTTTCACTAACTTACTGTGTGTAAAACTTACCTACCTGTGAGGTGGTGGGCAGCGCTTACGGACCCTTTTTCATTTTCAACTTTTTATATACTCGTACTCCTCGTATACAATATACTCATCCAAAATTACGCTTAAACGAAAATGGTCAGATCATTTCAAATATACACCATAAAATTTTACCAATGAATGTCACTGAGAGAGGTTTGGAAAAATTTTGTAAATTCCATCTTTATCTATCTCCACAGCTCCCATACAAGTCAAAGCTATAGCATTTTCTCTTACCAAATAAATGGTGGTTAAGAAATTCAAGCCCTGGTCGAAGCAACGTATACGGAAAGTGTTGTCTTCGGCTAGGCCGAAGGCTTTTTACCTTTCATAAATAAAAATAATTTACTTCACTAATTCGTCGTTTAGAAGTTCCACCTTATACTAAATTGGTTTTGACGATTTCCACTGTGAGTTTTTTATTTGTGATACGCAAATAAGGTACGAAATTTCAGGTTCCCTTCCACTTAAATAAAGTAGTTATATTTATCACAAAAACTCATATCTTAACAAACAGTTGTATGGGAGATATACGCTATAGACCACTGATTATAATTCAGTTGCAAATAGCTCACAAAATTTCAGGATTTTAGCTATCTACATTAACGAGTTTTAAGGCAAAACCTCTTATTTGAACAATCAGCTTATGGGAGCTATAACTTATGGTAGTACGATCATAATTTTCTTTGTAAGCTCTCTGTTGAAAATTTTATACCTTACACAGTTATTATTTATTACTTATATCTAAATAATCAGTTTAATGTAAGCCATATGGTTGAGTGTGGAACAAAGAAAACTCTATTGTAGGTGTCAAGATATGTCTATTTTTTAGAGGCTAGAACCTTTTCTTAAACCTATGACTACAGTAGGATCGCTTATACTCATGTATACCTGATGTCATTAAGTGTTCATAGTAGATCTCTAGGGGAGCTTTGTAAGGCTCGCTCATTGCGACACTAAAGCCATTCTCTGCGATTTTATTTTTCGAACCTATATACATATGTACTAGTACTTATGAAGACCGGCTTCCTTAGGACTTTGCCACAGCAACCATTTGATTAACCTACATACATACAAACATGCATATACATTTCAATATATTGTTGACTGATTTTACAAGTAGAACAAATGGTATGGAATTACAAACCAAACACCAAAAAGCAGCGACCCATTTTAGGCATTTTTTTTTTTTTCTTTAACCTTAGAATAAAGGCATCAAAACATCTACGCGATTCTGTCGCACCCTTTTTTGATGCTACAGACGTTACTGCTTACAAAACGCAAGTACGCACACATCTGTGCGATTTTATCGCAGTAAAAACTGTCAATTTATAGACAAACAAAAAAATATTTTTCAACAAAAATAAAATTCTTAACTTTTCTACATTAAATATGTTTTTTTTCTTACGTTCAATTTTGTTTTAATATTGTAAAATTCTTCTATTGACCTTTTTCGTTCTCAAAACGCGACAGTCTTCGATTTCGGCACGACGAAAAGAAGAAGAACTGTGCATGTTCGGATAAATCGCTGCAGCGAAATCGTATAAGTGCGTGGTTCTTCATTAAAACTATGGTCGGCATTGTTGTAATTTTTGTCGGAACAGATTCGCACCGACAGAATCGCATAGTTGTGTGAATACCTTAATAGGAAAATTTCGAAAATTTCTTTAGCAGCAATTATTACATATTTTCGGAGAAAATTTTGAGTACAGAAAATTTATAAATTGCTATTTTAATTAATTGTCTTCTTGTGATCTTATAACACAATTTACATGGTAGCCCATTTTGCTTAACTGCGATTAAGAGTTCAGATAAGTTCCAAGAATTTTAACATGGGATGATCCACAAGGTTAATTTTTTACTTTTTGTTTTTTTTTTGTTAATTTTGTGCTTTTACGCATTCTGAGCAATTACCTCCTTGGAGTTGTAATCTGTCTTTTCCAATAGGCATAAACTGCAGTTAAGACTTGCTGGATATGAACTATATATGTATATATGTACTTAAGTATTGTTTCCATTTTGTCAAATTCCATGACATTTGTCGTCAAATAGGTGAAAACAAATTGCCACATGGGTATAAAAAAATGGTTTATCGATTGGTTTCGATGAGAAAAGGCGTGCAGATGCGCTACAAATTTGGCCGTCAAATATGGCGTAGTGAATAACCGCCTTTAGAAGCATTAAATTTGATTGCTTTGAGCATTTTTTTAAACTTTCAGTAACATCAACAAGTATACTGTAAAAGATTTTATAAAACATCGCTTTTTAAAATTTTTTTCCTTCCCATTCTAGCACACAATTATATCTGCGCAATCAACCGAATAAAAACCAATATTATAATACAACAACATAATCCTACATTATAGACAACAACAAAAAGGGTAAGCAGATATGCAACATATGCAGGCAGAACGCTTACAGAAGAAACAAGAAGAGTACACTCCTTCAGCTAAGATACAACGGCATCTATAAGCCAATTGTTTATTGTAAGCATGTATGTAGGTAAATTGTATGCGCGATGAGCAAGCGATAAACGGCAAAAAAATTTCGCTTACAAATACTTTTACAAGCATCCACAGCATTGCATTTGCGGCAAGCTGGCAAACTGCGGCCAAGCTCAAACCGCAGTCAATACAACGCAATTTTTTACAGTTATTGCGTGTAATACCCGTACTCGAATGCAAAGCAACTGATAAGCATGCAAAAGATGTTAAGCGTAGAGGAGCGCAACAGCTGCGGAGCGCGTAGGACTCTAGGAGCTCAGCATTACAACAAGGATTGCGATGACACTAAGCGGATAACAAAGAATGCAAATGGCAGCGGCCAATGGAAATTGACAAACAATACCGAGGGCGATATGCAGTAAATACTTAGTAGAGATGTAGTATTAAAAGTCTGAAGAGAGTAGAAAGCGCTCAAAGCGTGTATGTGTGCGAAAGCAGGAAAAGCGTTAAAATTGAAGATTGAAATGGAGAAAAAGGATATCAAAGAAATTGCTATATGTTTTGGCTAAGCTGACAAAAAAAGGTAGTCGCAGTTGAAGGTCCAAAATGAAGACAAAATGAACATAACGGGTGATTTTTTTGAGGTTAGGATTTTCATGCATTAGTATTTGACAGATCACGTGGGATTTCAGACATGGTGTCAAAGAGAAAGATGCTCAGTATGCTTTGACATTTCATCATGAATAGACTTACTAACGAGCAACGCTTGCAAATCATTGAATTTTATTACCAAAATCAGTGTTCGGTTCGCTTTACGTCCGATTTATGGTCTACATAATCGACCAAGTGAGCAAACAATTAATGCGATTGTGACCAAGTTTCGCACTCAGTTTACTTTATTGGACATTAAACCAACCACACGAATGCGTACAGTGCGTACAGAAGAGAATATTGCGTCTGTTTCTGAGAGTGTTGCTGAAGACCGTGAAATGTCGATTCGTCGCCGTTCGCAGCAATTGGGTTTGCGAAACACATTTCGAACCGAACACTGATTTTGGTAATAAAATTCAATGATTTGCAAGCGTTGCTCGTTAGTAAGTCTATTCATGATGAAATGTCAAAGCATACTGAGCATCTTTCTCTTTGACACCATGTCTGAAATCCCACGTGATCTGTCAAATACTAATGCATGAAAATCCTAACCTCAAAAAAATCACCCGTTATTTTGTCACATATATTTCTCTTCATATGTATTTATTTGGGTTTTCTACGTACAAATAACATTCACGAAAATTTCAAAATTTAAAAAAAAATATTAAGGTTTGAAAAAGTTTAATTTTTTTTTAAGTCGCAAAAATTTGACCGAGTACGGACTTCGACCACCTAAACTCCGCGAGCTTGTAAATTTATATTAGAGTAAGTATTTGTTAAGTTGCCCACCATTTTTCTCGAAGGTGGAATTTTTGTGGAATTAATTTTTTATGGTCTCAACGAAAATGATGAAAATGAGATTAGATTTACGATAATTTTAACATAATAATGGCGTTACAACTATGTTATGAGATCGTACGATTACAATAATAAATGTACGATATTGAAATACCGACTACAATAAAGAAATTGCAATAATAAGATTACGATTACGATATTGAAGTCACGATAACGATTATTAGATTACGGTTACAGAAAAAGGACTACGATAATGAAATTTTGGTATCGTAATGCTAATTAGATTATCACAAGGATATTACTATTACGTTATTGAGATTATTATAAGGATAATGCGATTTCGAATACAATGATGGTACTATCATTAGGGCAACAATAACGAGACGAATATAACGAGATTATTCTAATAATGTAACTATAATGATAAGAATATTCCGATTCGATGACGATTAAAATTATTTGAAAAGCTAGAGTCTTTAAGGAGAAAGTTTAAAATATATTGTTGTTGCTTGTAGTTAAAGTATGCCAAATGCTTTTATTTAAAGGATTTCTTTTCTCGCAATGGATTCTCCCTTTTTTCGCACATAGTCATCTTCATACTTTATTTCAAACTTTTGCCTGTTATGATTAAGTTCTACTTACCATTGCATTAAAAATCTCATAAATCAATGGCTAATTAAGCCACTTGCAAAAGAAGCATAGCGCAAAACTTTGTTAATGTACCGAAAAATCCATTTGTGCATTAAATTTACGATACCCACTTGCATACATACTTAAATTCGTATGTGTGTATCCCATTAAACACTTAAATAAGCACACATAAATGAAAAAGTTTGATGTACCAAAAGAGATTTTGTACTTTCGCGAGCAGTCAACTTCTGAATTACCTTTTTCCCAACACTCTACGGTAGAAATTTGTTATAAATCTTTTTATGCATTCGTATGTGGCTTTTCAGAAGGTAATGTGAATAAATACACACATGCGCATGCAGATATAATAAAATATATAAATACATTGTATTTGGTATGGCGATTAGTATTTATCAACAAAGAAGCAAAAAATATTATCGACCGTATTAATATTAATATTTTCAACCTAAAAGTACACTTTAACTTTTTTTTTTATGAGGTTCGTTATTCCAAGTAACGACCCAATAGGGAATATAACCCACAAAGAATATTAAAATAACTAAACAAGGACTACATACATAAGTATATATACCCCATACAAGAAAAACCTTAAAAGAAATTAAAATTAGCTAAAAACGTTTCTAAGCTCCATACACCTGCAGCTTGCAATATCCACCATTTAGCTCTATAAATCAAAAACCCAATTACATCTATTTAAGTACCCTTCTTAAAGTCTAGCCCCTCTCCCCAATTCCCTCAATCTTCAAAAATTCAAGGAAGAGTGTAAAGCCCTTTGGCAGCATTTGATAAAATCAAAATATTTACATTGCCAATTTCTCCCTGGGTATCTTTTATCATCATCCCATTACCGCACCAAGAATGTGTGCATGCATGTTTTACCTTACCTCATCATCTCTTGTCTAGTCTCTGTACTCACTCATTTAACTGAAGCTATTACTCGTACTTACGCACACACTGTTGCATGCCAAGTGGTAATCAATCAAAGCATTGTCAGTCAGTCAGTCAGCTAGTTAGTCACTAACTTACTTGACTTCCCCTACTCCTTTAGCGAGCAAGTATCTTCATTAATGTACCGTAAAAAGTAACATATCAAGTCAGTGTTGTGCTAAGCGCTTATTTTTCATTTCATTAACTTTTGCTAATAAATTATCGTGAGAGGTGTATAAAGGAAGTTCATTTGTAAGAGCGAAGTTAATTGTAATGGAATACATGTGAGGATATGTGCGAATATGAAAGTAATGAACAAAAGTAATGCAGTTGGTATGAATAATCTAGAGATGTTAGTAGGAAATTTGCAAGAAGGAAAATGAACTAATACATCTTTAAGGGTGGGAAATGCGTTTGGAGGCTGAGTTAAATAAATTTTATATTTTTAAATCATTCGGATTAACATTCTTTTTTTCTTATTCATAATTTTCGGTTGCATACATAAAATTGAATGATATCCTTTCAATGATCATTACAATTAAGCCTTTTCAAACCCATTTCGATTGATATGCATCTTTTAATAATTCATTTAACTTATTAAATAATTTAAATTCATCCTCTTTAACCGGTGGCAACCCTCTTCGAGTTCATTAAAAATATTTAAAGGTTCAAGCTAAAGATTTCTTACTACTCTTTAATTTGTCACCCATATCTTAGTATTTCATTTAGCTTGTGCATAATATAATTAAAAATATATTTTCAAACCAAAATCTTTTTAGATATCTTTCTTCTGACTGAGACTAAATTAGTGATAAATATCCCAATTACACAATTGCCCTACATGTATTTTAATTTGACTTTTTTTTAACATGTGGCATCCCTCCTACATATAGTTAAAAAATAACGCCTTTTCAAACCCATTCCGATTGATACCTATCTTTCAATAACCCATTTAACTTATTAAATAATTTCAATTTATCTTTGTGAACCTCTGGCAACCCTCTTAGAAATATTTTCAAACGTTAACCTTTTTACATCTCCTTCGTTTGACAGCCAAACTGTGATACATATCTCAAATACATACCTAATTTACTTACATTAAATCTGGTTTTATTTTTTAAAACGGTGGCAACCCTCAAAGGTGCCAAAGTTAAAAAATAAAGCATTTTCAAAAACATATCCGATGTTAAAATAATTAATTTAACTTATTACATATTTTTAATAAATTTTTTTTGCGAGTGGAAACTTCTTGCACATCTACAAGCCAAGGTCTTTAATTTTACATCTCAGTTGTGAAAATCGAACGATCTGATGACATTAACAAAAAATGGCTGCGCGTGTGAGTATTTTTCTACATAAATAATAAAGAATCTTTTTTTTTTAATATCAATCTCAATCTCCCCCATCCCCCCCGCCATCAATCATGGCTATATGAAATCCTAAAACCAGCGTAAGAAAACCTTTATGTAAAGCAGGGATCACACGATTTGCAAATTTGCACATTTAGCAGCCACCAGAGTGGTGTTGTTTAGAAATATGGCCAATGGTAAAGTTCATTGCAGAGATGCTGCATGATTATAAGTCATACAGAGTACGCAAACGACTCCGGAAGCAATTTGCGGAGGATGCATCAGACTAGGCCGATCAAACTTTGTAGTGCCATGAAATTATAACTTAAGAAAGTTTTATTACATGGCAGTTGAGAAGTGTAGGTGCAAAAATTTCATAACGCAGATTTACGTGCCTGATGTTAGCAGCAATTGACTTGGACTCATTACACTCCGATTCAAAGTATGGGATTCCTTACACTACTACTCAAAGAAATGAAGTCGACTACAAATATAGTTGCAACTTTTCGACATAATTTTCTTTCGCTTTGTACCGCTTTTAAATTCCAGCTCTTAGCCAAGAAGCGAATGCATGATTTTCCCAAATGTCTTCTTTCATTTTACGTCTTGTGGCATTAAAAATGCAAACTGCACTCAGACACGCAGCAAAGTAATTTCTCTGTGTCGACAAATGGCAAACGATTTGCTGGCCGCATTCGGTTCTAGCTGGCCTCGGAGATGTAGTCGATTTTGGTATTCGAAGCTTGAGTTGAAACTACAAAATTTTGTGTCTTAAAGATTTACTTAAATAAATTTTAAGAAAGCGAATGCGAGAGTTCTTTACACAAGATAGATTATTGCAATTGATTAACTTTCAATTTCCCAACGAAAGTTCAATAGCCAAACTGAAGTGGAAGATGTGGAAGCTAATGGGGCCACCCGCTGCTGTATGCCAGAAACTTAAGTTGTCAAAGTGCATTTCAGTTGCCAAAAATTAGTTTAATCTTTCATGTATTGACAACATTTACTCTCGATTTCAGTCACATGAAACAGCATTGCATTGAAGCGTAGCGAAACTTACATGTCTGCTGTCATGATACGTAAATGGTCAGACTTTTGCATGTGAGCTTGAGGGATACACATACACTAATATGTGAAAGTGAAAGCTCAGAAAGTTTTCAAATAAAAACTACTTAACTAAAGCAAAGCCTAGAAAATTGCGATTTTCAATTTCTTATTAATATAGTTCTTAATCGGGAACTTAAATATATTTTTCGATATTTTAAAATATTATACATTACTTCGCAAAAATGTACTCAAACCTTAAAGCAATCATTGCCGCAAATCTGTGCACATTTTTTCAGAGCGCGCGCACACATCAACTTTTACGACATTTTGATTTATGATTCACACACCTAGTACTTTACGACTTGCGCATTTTCACCATCAAATATTTAGCAACCGCGGCAGCCACAGCAACAACTGCAAGAAATGCGAGAAATCTCAAATTGAAATCTAATAAAATCAAAGTCAGCGAAGACGCGGAGTGTGTGAGTGTACCCACTGAGGCAGTTCAAAATGCCACCTTGACTTGAAGAATGTACATACATACATACATTTCACTTTATACATTCGCATAAATTTAAAGATATAAGTATACAGCATCACTTGAGCGCGTTTGTAGCTTCACGCCCGTTAAGTGCAGCCTTCTAAATACCAAAAAAGTCATAAAATTCACGCTGCTTTTAAATCGCAACACACGTGTGTAGGTATGTAGGTACAGCTCACTTCACGCACAGCTTACTCCTTTTAAATCTTCGTTCGAATCTTTCCTTGCTTTTGGTGGCTTTGATATCTGCGCGTTTATTTCAGCTACCTGTCTAATGCTAACGATTTCCGTTTCCTTTTGAGTAGTTTGCATTCGAATATGGGTACGTGTTTAATAGTACAACTGGGGGGATGTGTGAATGTGATGTTTTTAGCGTTTGTGATATTTTATGATTCCCACAGCAGTTGGCTGTAACTTTCAGCATTTACTTACATTGCGGTTAGCACAGCAGCGTTTTGACAATAAATTGGTTGCGAGGTGAAATTTAAATTTCGAAATCTATAAATCTAGTGACTAAATTGGTATGACGTAGATAATTTTTAAATTGGAAATTTTGCTTTTTTATCTATAGTAGGCATTGATTTTTAATACGATGGAGTTCTTCTCTCACGCAGGTGTCAACCGGCACATACCCAGTAAGAATCGCTACTAGCCTCGTAACGCCATATCTGGGTTTATTTAGTAAGTTATGTGTTCTCTTAAGGTTGCCCAGCGGCTACATGAGTGTGGATAAACGCCCGCCGTGCGCCACCTTTGATCCGATTTTTTACGATTATGGATATAACTGTCTCTATATAAGGTCCCAATTGGAGGTGAGATTCGATCCTAGATCAAGACCAATGTGTGCAATCAGTTGACACTAATTTTATTTCCATATATGGCAATCCCCTCTCCCCACCCCCAAAGCTAGGGACTTTTCATCAACCTCAAATTTAGCCTCCGAAGCAACCCTCTCATTCGCATGAGAATACTTCGATATCAGGCTCATATGGGTCGTGCCTTGGCTATATGGCAAGAAATTGCAAGGATCATGTAGTGGAAGAACAGGGCACCACTCTGCCACACTGAAGAGTGGCTGTCGGAAAAGAGAATGTAAGATTTTCAATAGCCACTCGTTGTAGGTGGGAACCTTGACTGGCAGTTATTCGTTTAGAGTTCATTCGGAAAAGTTCAATATAGCCTGTATGTATAATAGTTGCATTGAAAGAGTTTGGGTGGTATCTGCACCCCAGTCTGACTCCTTTTTCTTTCACTGCTGATTAGGTGTTTTTAAAATAAGCACTTTTTGTCTATTTTCCTAATCTTTAAATTCTATCAAACAGTTTCTTAAACTTGCTAGAGTTCTGATACGCGTATAACCAAACCTTATTTACCTGACCATGACTAAGCGAAGAAAAGAAAAACAAATAGAAGTTGGTAGATACCCGATTTCCACATTCTGACAAATCCTTTTAAACAGACCAAGCGAATGACAAAAATAAATAAAAACTTCTTATAATAATAAGTTCTCCATTAAAAACCTGTTTAAAATCAAATCAACGATTTTTTCAGTCTCACCCCCTCAATCGATAATATCATGGTCACAGATATCACATATAAATTTTGGTCTCGATTGGAGACGTTTAAGGCGTGTCGCGCAGGAGGTCAAGTTTAGATTTCCATATGGTGACTCAAAAAATTAAAATTAATTTTTTTCCATCTAATAACCAAAATAGATGCTCCTATAGTCGGAGATAACACATATAAATTGTGGTCCCGATTAGAGTCGGTTAAGACGACTTCATAGGGCATATATGTCATCAACTCTTCTTCGTGCATACCGGGTAGTCATTTAGCACACAAGTGGAAGACAAAGCAAGTTATTCATGAATTCATCACTACCACAACTATGGCGGCATTTCATTTACTATTTGTCATAAACTTCCAAAAGGCTTTTCTGGGCATTAAATATAAAGCTCCGCGCTAACTTTTGCCATGGCTCTTTAAAGTTCGCATCATATTTAAATACATAACAGTTTAAAATGTTTATCGCATACTTAAATCTAAAAACATGCGCCGCAAATAAGCGGTTACCCGTTTGCGTTGGCCGCACTAACGGCATTTTAATGTTAACACAATTATTTTGAGCAGTAATCAATGATGAGGAGAGGAGCGTAAAACCCAAACAGAAGTTATCGTACACACATATACATACACATAAACCCGAAATTCAATACACACACTCACGTACTAGCCCCGCGGCACGCACTTGGCGTATACGCAACCTCGAATTCTGTTATGGTGCATGAAACAAAAATTTAAACATTTCGCTTGAATTGCTGGCGCTTTCTACTGGTAGTAAGTTACACATCCCATTAAAAAAAAAAAAAAACATAAAAATAAACGCGTGAAAAATCGATTAAATTGTCAGTAAACGGGAGTGACATTATCGGTAAACAAAAATCGTTCGTTTTGGGCCTTCCATACGCATTGACGCGCGCGCGTTGGATTTAACCTTAGGCGTTGTAGGGAAATTGCTGATAAAGTTTAGGCAAATAGTGACTACCAAATAGTGGCATGGTGTTGACTGCAAACGAAAATTGTCTGCCACAAAAAAATACTGCGTTTTGTGAACATTTTATAGGCTTTTCATCTGGCTGGCTTTCGGCGTTAGACGATTTCACCTCCGTTTGCTGTTAGTCTAATTTTTGAGACTCGTTTTTGGCAGTTCGATAACTTTCGGTTGACATTCTACTTAATTTCGCGCATCATAACATGAATTGCTGGAAGATATTTTGGTCGAGTTAGCTGGCCTGATGATAACACTTCTGCTGCAGGGCAGAGGTGCGGTTGGTTAGTATGGGCGAAGCAAAAGGCAGCTAAGGGCATTGAGTGGAAGCAATCACTGCAATTACAGCGGCATATTCCTAGTTGATGTAATACTGGCATTGAGCTAGTGACAGCCTACATATGTACATAAGTTATATTGTGGTTGAAATAATTTCTGGTAACACTTGTTTCGCTGCTATATTTAAACATTTAATTCTAACGCAAAATTTTATTATTTATTTTATGAGTTAGTAAGCACAACTTCAGAGAGATTTAGCTATATTTTAAAATTTTTATTATTTAGGAAGTATATTGTAAGATGCATCACCGTCTAAAGTACAAAATTATTTATTTAAATTTTTTTTGTTAACAAAATAATATATTATTTAAAATGTTGTATATCTTTATTCTAACTTGAGCCGTCAATAGTAGATTTCTCATTCTCTTATTATCTATTATTTTCAAAGCCCCTGAAGGTCGGTCCGTAAATTAACCTAAGCAGAAATCTTGAGTGGGTATAATAAGCCACCTTACAAGGAACTCTTCATTAACTTCTAGTTTACGCTCCAAATGAATCTAGTGTTTTCAAATTAGAGTTAGCGGCCACTAAGGAAGTAGTCGATTGGCTATTCAGCCATTCGTATTTTGCTTATACTGAGAAAAAAATCTACCAAAAACTGGATAATATTAATAAACTCAAACTTGAAAAGGAATCAAAGTGATTTTTGTTTAATATTAAAAATGCCTTGGTTGATATTTTCAGCAATGGTTTGGTAATATTAACCAAACTTTTGTTTACATTAAACAAATTTTCGATTGCCGATATTTTCGTTTGATTACTGCTCTTTGTTATTATGATTTTAACACGTTGGCCCTGACACTCAGCTACAGCCGTTTTAAAAATTTGCCCTCCAGTGTGTAAATGTCGCATCTGACGGCATTCGATCCCGAGCCAAATGGAAGCCAGAAAATAACAGCCAGCACGTCTAAGCGTTTAGCTACAGCCAGTCATTCAAAGGTGTCTTCAAATGTTCAACTTGAAACACATTTCTTACAAGCGGTGTATTTACCATGAAAAAAAAAATCAAACAATAGCTTGGTTGACAAAACCATTTTGGCTCAGTGTAAACCTCGTAAGGCAAGATAATTCTGGTCAAAGGAGGCCCCAAACCGGTGGAGGGATCTTTGTAGGCTTACAAAACCGGAACTCTGAGTTCTTACTAATACTTTGGTGGGTAACTGTCCGATTGAAGTTCCTCACTCTTATAGCCATATATGAGAGGTGAAATGACCCCCACACTTCCTTTCAATCAACACAGCTTTTTCGAGGCTGCGCTCAAAATATTCTGGAGCCATGTGAAACACTTCAGAGTTGGCATTTGCCGCCTGTCCAGCTTTGTTCTTACTTAGATCATAATACTTAGTTAGTAGTCCAAGTGTGGTCTTGAGAACAACCTTAACACTTTGGTAGAATCAGGTAACTCGTCGACCTGGATGATATTAGGGGCACTTCGAATATTTCGGAGACTTCTGGCAGGCGCCATCCTTCCACTCTGAACAGAGGTGGATGGAATACAAGAACTTCGATTATCAGATCATCGAAGCTGAGTTTGACCGCTAGAAGTACCTGAGAGGATAAAGCATTGTAAAGTATGACGGAATCCTCATCTTCACAAAGGAACATTGCAAAAGAACCTGCCGAATTCTCTAGTAAATTGTCTTTGAAAGAGTCTTAACACCTTCCTTGTAGATATTCACGTATTACGCATTAAAAAATTGTTGAAAGCTTTACCATATTTTCGAAAATACATAGAACTGACAGAAAGCGGACGTTCGCGCGAGAAAAAGACCCCCTGGTCTTGGGAAATTGGTTCAAGCATACAGCATTTCCTTCAATTCCCGTTTCCTGAGTTGAGAAGATGAAAAGAGTAGCTAGCAACTGCTAACCAGCGCAGTACCACGTTTACCCTGAGCACTCCCAGAGCCAAAAGTTCGGCTTCCCGCAGGAATACCAATGGGACCTTAAGCCAATCGCCTCCATAGCTGCTAGAGTAGTAGCCCTACATAGCGCTTTCTGCTGAAGCCTACCGTATGAAAGTTAGATTGAATCCATCCAGAACTTCCAATAAGAATATTCCACACTTCGAAGAAAACGGCTAAAATTTGCGGGGGATCATTTTTTCGAGAACCTCATCTCAGGATGGTAGATCTGTGGGAACAGGTATAAACAAATACTCTTCTGGACGCATCAAAGTACCTCCTAGCTAACTCCTAAATAAAACCGGTCGGTCTAACTTGCAAAAAATTTAAAAATACATAAAAGCCACAACTACACCGCATTAACTTAGCATCATCTCATTTTTAAGCGTAGATATCAGTGATTGTCACATATTCTTATCTTCGTCTAAGTCATATTTATTCTACTCCTACAGCCTTAAACTTAATTTATTTCTGCACGAAATTCCCTAACTTTTACTTTTTCTGCCACCAATCCACAATTTCTTATACGCAAAACTTTTTGCTTGCTTACTCGCAGCTGCATTTGCCTCATTTTAGCTCTCATTCCTGCAAGTCAATTTGGTTGTCTCGCACGTGTTCGGCATGCAAGATTCATCAACACCACCACCACCGCCAAAGGACCAGAGGCGCTCCTAGCAACTCCATCATTCGTCGGGGTGTTATCTCACCCACTTTACCACCCGTTGCGGCGCGCATTCGTGTGTGTTGATTAGGTGGCTGGCACTCCCGCCGTCTCCCTCTATATTCCCTAAATAAAGAAAAATTCAGCCTTAACTTTAGCCTGCCTGGATTAGGGGCTTTGTGTTGCTCGCCTGCGCTCTATGCATAGTACTATATACTTCATATCCTCAAGCGAATGCCATGCCATGTCCTTTGTGTGCCAAGCACACATCTTCCTCGAGTCATGTATGTACGTGTGTGCTGCATGTGTGTATTTGTGTGCTTTCGCCTTCGTGCTTGGCCTAATATCAGCTTGGCTTCTTTCAATATTTGCCCATAGCTATGTAACAAACAATGTTCTCGCACATGCCGGCGTGTGTGTGTGTTTGTGCTGCTCGCTCGTGTTTATCCCTAAGCTATTTTCTCTCGAATATATCCTTAAACCCCCGAATAGGCGCCGTTCTAATGACCTGTCTGCTGCTTGCATTTTAAAAATTCACTGGGTGGGTTCACTTCCGCTATTTCTTTCTTGTAGCCGTTACTGCCGTCGATGCCTACTTGTTTGATGTTTTTTTTTTTTTTCTTACCAAAGTTGCTGACTTTATTTGATAAATTACCAAAACAGGCTGTTGTTATTAGTTCTATGTATGTGTGTGTGTGTGTGTGTGTGTGTGTGCATTTATACACGTTTACGGCACACCTTGAAGTTAATAGTTGACAATGCAGATGAAATTTGTCAGATTTTTAGATTTCGTTTCACGATTTGATTATTCGCCTTTTATGTATCAGAAGTAATTTTATGTTACTTATACGCAGTGCAGTCCTCTGGTGTGCCATATACACTTACTGTGTACATCAGGTACGTTTACAAAGAAATTCTTAAACTAGGCGTATGCATTGTCTTGTTCTCCCCCTCTCCTAATTCTTTATTTATTCGTGTTCTTTTCCAGAAAATATTTTTAGCTGCACAAAATTTAGTTTTAATTTAGGGCGTAAATATTTGGTCAGCTAAAAATTAGACATACATTTTTAGACACATAAAAATTGAGAATAAAATGTCTGGCCTCCTCTAAATTCACATAATTTTTGGTCATTCAAAATTTGAAGCAAATTTTTGTAATTTGAAAAACAGAAAATGCCACTACGTGTAGGACTGATTGAGCGACTCAATCAATGGGGTGGGCATACTTATGGTCGACATAGATATCATCGAAGAACTTTGTATATACATCTATCTCGGGGACGCTCCATAACTTCCCATATCCACTAGCTTTCCATATACTTTTACGCCTCCTTTAGACCTAAAGTAAAATGGGCAACTACGAATTTTTGGCTGAGCAAATAGACCTTGGTTTTACTTAGCAACCACAAATCCAATTCAGTCCCGAGTATTAAAGCCATGAACTTAAGATGACCACCAGGATAGTGGTTGAACAAAACTCTTAAGGCACAGCGTTAGGCCTACTAGTCTTTTAGCGAATGGTAACTACTTTCGGTCGTCGCTTGTGTGACTCTTCACCGGTTACTCGCATACAGCTGTGAAATAAAGTTGATATATTAGAACCGACTTCTGGCACCGACGTATTTGCGTCTAAAACCATACCCTCCTCTTGTAACCCCTATATTATTCGAGAACTAGTTGTTCATCCCGAGTTGAGATTCGTCCTTTTGCACTCGGTTCGCCAATTATGTTCGTGGGTACCTTAGTAGCGATTTTCCTTACATAGGTGCCGGGTGTTATGTCTATAATGCGACCGTATGTTCAGTATTAAGAAGACTTTTCCCGCGGATATTTCCCATCTATGTCAACTGAGATTCCAATCTTCGGGCATGTAAGTGTTCATTAGCAGCTGGTATAAGCGGGCAACCTACTCCTCGCCGCCAGTTTTAATAAGGTCAGCCGGAACTCCAGCTGCTCCGAAAAGCTTTGTTATTTTCCAGTTGCATTATTGTTGTAATCACGATGTCGTCGTCAAGTCGATTCTCATTTCTATACGTTGATCTAGGCATGAAATGATACAAGTAAATACTTGATACTTTTCGTTCGATACCAAGTAATTTTGGCAAGCATGTAGACAAGTTCTTCTTCTTCGCGCTGAAAAGGTTAGCGGAAAATACTAAAGGTAGTCGGAGTCTACCTCTGCTATTGAAGAAAATAAGAAAAGAAGAAAAATATCAGGGATTTGATATAAAAAATTAATATGGCAACATTCCGCCATCTTAGATTTTAGATTTTTTTGAGTTGTTTTGCGATCTGCAAACTTGTTTTGCATTTTCCGTGAAAAATGGTATTACATAAATTTGTACAGAATTTAATTTCCCACAATTTTTATATAGAAGGTCTTACAAAAAAACATTTTTTATCGTAAATAATTACAAATTTGAGGTCAGGTTGGTAACGTTTGAAGTTGTAAATATATATTTAAAAGTTAAGAAATATGCTAGAAGCTAAACACGATTTTTTCCAGCTAAACCCAAGTAAAAAAGCTTAATCTAGTTGCAAAGTAGCTAAAGTTGCAACACTGCTTACATTCCTAATGCTTTGTATTTTTACATTTAGGAATTCACCCAAAACTAGGAGCATATTTAAAACACTTGGTGGAAGGCTTTGTTTCTTGAGCTCAACTAAAATCTTCTATATCTTTCAACACTTTGGGCTAAAAATCTTTATAACTCTGTGTATTTATAAATAAGTACATACATGCATACACGTATTAAGTATTTGTTAATTAGTCAAGTTCACCCCGACCATTTGAACGCTTCAACAGCTGTCATAATTTAATATGAAACTTCTCATTTATAAAGCAGACACACAAGGCAGCCAAACTCCCAACAGAGTTCGAATAATCTATTTACAAGCCATTGCCAGACAACAGTAAAAGTCTGCTTGTCAACCGATTCAAGCGACGCAACAAATCGAAGCCACCACCAACCAACAACAGCGTCAGTTACTTCCTTCTTTATTGCCAATGAATTTGCAAGCAGTTTGCTACACATAAAATGCTTAAATGTCGCACTCAATGCCGCTGGCTACATACAAGTAACAACTTAAGTCGCTAGTCGAAACTTTAGCAACGTAATACTCGAATCGGTGCTTTCACTGCGCGTATATTCTTCTCAATGTTGGACTCGAGACTTGTCTCTGCCGGCTATTCGTTTGTTTGTCATCTTTGCATGTCATTACACGTCGATTTTCCTCGCACTATTTATTCATTTTTCTTCCCGTAGTTATTGGCAATTTTGAATGCCAAAAACCACGCGTAAACATGCTCGTTTCCGTATGGCAATCGTCGGTGTCCATATGCCCAAACAAATAAGCCGCGAAAAAGAGCATTTCACTCGAAAGCATTGCAAACTTGTAGGCGCGCGCAGGCAATGCCCGTCCATCGCGCCAAGAATGTTGCTGCTGACTGCAGCGCAGTTTGGGTTTGTTCAGCATGACTTTTCATATAATTTCCGCATCATAAAGCTGTGAAAGTAATTTTCCACTTGAAAAAACGCGCTCCTTATGCGCTCGTATACCTAACCAATGCCAAGCAAGTTCAGCAGGACGAAGCGCGCCGCTAGCCGAGTGGGCGAGGCGCAGCGAAGGCGGATGGGTGTATGTCAAAAGGCGGTCATGTAATTTTGGCGCAGGTTCTCGCAGGTCACCAACAACTGGCACAGGCAAGTGTAAGCGAAACTTGCACCTAAAAGTATGCTACGCTGAATTTTGCCCGCGTTTGCCTACTAGGAAAAAAGATTTGAGGTTGAAATGTCTCTGCCGTCTATTTGTTTGTCTGCTTGCCTATTTGCTCCTTTGGCCCCGCCTTTTGCGCAAACATTTACTTTTAATGTTAAACTTCAACTTCAAACTTCGCTGTCGCCTAACTTCGGCCATTTATTTACCGCGCCAGCTGTTTGTGTCCGTCTGCCTAGTTTTCCGTATACTTATTGGCCAGCCGTAGGCGTAAATTTGAAGTGTGTTCCCCTTCGCATTCCTGCTATCTGTACTAGTTTTCTTTACTCTAGCGCATCTTTGGCATTCCTCACGATGACTCAAGATTTTTAAACAAATTCATTCGAACTCCTACTTTGATTAGCAAAACTTTTTGTTATGCGAAGCTGCTTTTATTTTTTTTTTGTTGTTTTAATTTATTTTTACTCACACATTTATAACAGTTTACAGTCTACGCAGTCACTTTCCATGACAGTCTGTCGCTGGCAAAGTTGTTATTGTTGTTGAAATTACTTTGCTCTTTTGTAACATTTGTAATTACATTCATTTCGATTTCCGCGCTTTCTCCCTCCCCTGCTGCCTTCTGAACTCTGACTCTGCGTATTTTTTTAATTGTACTTAATTTGTGCTGATTTCCTTTCATTATAATTATTATTGTTGTTTTTCTGTCCGCTGTTGGGTGTGCTGTTATTTCCCCCCTATTTCAAAGGACCATCGAACATTTTTGAGTACATATTACTTTAAGGAAAGTGTTTGTTGTGGCTCCACTTTAAATTTACTAGAAATTTTATTTTCGGTGAGCGTAAGCAAATTATTTGAACTCGTTAAATTTTTGAATCTTCTAGAAGTGTTATTGCGTTGTTTCCAATGCAAAATTTGGGTTGTGAATATACCTGGGGCATCTTCAAGATTTCCGCTGAGTCTGATAACACTCAGTCTCCCTCTCTGGGTTGTTTTGGGATTCCTCGTATTTAAACAACATTCAGACGAGCTCCTGCCTAGGCTAAGGCCATTTTATGCATTACAGGCCTTTCCCTTGCAATTCACCGTCAAAAATTCGGAACTAGAAGAAGCTTTATAATTCGTTCATAGGCTAATGTAAAACTCGAGCTTGATAGTATGGAAGGTCGACACGTATCCGAAGAATACTGTTAGAAACTGGCCTAGTTATTAGTCTGGGTCCACAGCCAGGCTAAATCGCAGCGCGGATATTCTATAACCTTGTACCAACCAAAAGCTTTTTACTAGAGGTTTGATTATCCGTTAACTCTTGGTTTTTGGGCAGCTATTATTGGCTATATTTACATATATGTACATATGTTATTTTTATTTTTCCGCCGTACTTTCGTTCTGTCTCCCAGAGGGCTCCGTTCGGGACTCTACTATTTAAAGGTCCCTATGCTAGCTAATTCTAAGCATGATGAGCTTGATGCCTTGGTCCACCAGTCAGCACGCTCGTGGAACAGTAAAAAAGTATACATTTACATCAACTTTGACATACATAGATATACAGTGCCGAACAGAAGTATTGGCACAGTGAATTTTTCGCAATATATGCAGAGTTTTTTATTCTAATTTATTTTCGATAATTTTTTATAAAAATTTTTTTCATTCTATACCAGAAAACATAATAATAAAATCTCTAAACTTTGTGCAAAACTCAACGCGCAACACTCTGTACTAAATTTGAATGTACTATAAAACTGCATACTTAGAATTTTTATAAAAAATCTAAATAAAAAGTTCCAAATTAGTATGCAAATTTAATGAATTTCGCATAAAGTTTAGAGATTTTATTTTTATGTCTTTTGGTGTAAAATGAACTATATTTTTTATAAAAAATTATCGAAAAAAAAATTAGAATAAAAAACTTTGCATATATTGTGAAAAATTTACTGTGCCAATACTTTTGTTCGTCACTGTAAATATACGTCTGATTAAAATCGTATTAAGTACCTCAAAAGAGTACTTCGAAAAACTGTGTACGCATTTTAGTATTTGAGATTGATGTTGGTCTTACTTTGCCTCAAAAAGAATCTTAAAGTATTAAGTTTTTCTACTCACACCTAAATACTCCCCATTTAAGGACAAATTTATGCTGCAAACTAAGATGCTAGGAAAAATGAATTACTCTGATAAATTAACCGCATTTGTCGCACTAGGACTTTACGTTGCTACGCTGAATTATTTTTGCCGTTCTAACAACGACTAAATACACATAGTTGGACTTCCTAGCTGGTCGCCATTTCTGCGCATTTTTATCAAAGAAATCATAAATTAAATTTATTATCAACACACACATTGTTGCATAGCCAGCCAGCGAACGAGCCATACTGCGATTGTGTTTTGTTAAATCGTAATGCATTTTCTAGCAGAGCGTAAATGTAATTGCCACCTTGCGGACGAGCTTTTGCGAAGATATACATATGTACATTTGCCAAAGGACAAAGGACAGTAGGTTGTTGAATGTTTGTTTATATGCAACAAAACAAAAAAACAGAATAAAAATTAAATAGAAAATGCTTTTGAATGACGACAAATGTACGGAAAGTTGTAAATTCTTGTCAAGCAAAAAGTAAATCTTATTTATAGAAAGTAAATGAAGGTTGCGATAAATTGTTAAATTCTTTCGGAAGGCAAACAAAACATGAATTTCCTAAATTTTTTAGCAAGCAAGCTGGTGGTCCTGGGATCTAAAAAACTGCGCAAATAACGTAAGAAAACTTTCAATATTGTCAAGCGTGACGCCACGGAATCACCTTGGGCGCGGCAAAAATCTACGCTTAGCATCTATAAAAAGGAACAGTCCAGCGCCTTCGTCTGGGCCTGCAGGCTGTATCGGAGATACAGCCGCTAAATTTAAACGTAGAATACGTGGTATGGTTAAGAGCATATCCAAGTAAAAAAACAAAAGCACACACTAAGCAAAAAATATCGATAACAAAAGCGATAATAATATCGGTAGCAAAATCGATAAAAACATCGATAAAGAAATCGATGAAAATATTGATATCAAAATCGAAAAAATATCGAAAGCAAAATCGATAGCAAAATCGATAACAATACTGATTACAAAATCGATTACAAAATCTATCAAAATATCGATTACAAAATCGATAACAAA
>NW_016157261.1:30211-63089 GCF_001687245.7 Rhagoletis zephyria | reverse complement strand
TTAAAATTATCAATATTTGTTAAATTTATTTAAAATTTGTACCCGATAATATTTCTACTGCTCCAAAGAACCTATATCCCGAAAATGAAAGTTATATATGCCAACAATAAGTTGCTAGAGCACTTTAAAGGCTCAAAATTGACCCCAAAATAAGGCAATGTTTACCGTTGTTTTTACGACAGAAACCGAATTGGTTATTTACAAAAATGAATCTGTCGACAGGTTTGGAATTTTATCTTTGAAACGCCACACTTTTCTTTGAAATCGCTTTATTAGTTCTCGTGCAATAAGCGTTTTTGTGAAGCTCTAAAAATTACAACTACAACATTTGAACATAGCCCCCATACCTTAAGGTAAGACGTATTCTACGTCAAAAAAAAAAAAAACATTAAGAAAGCGAAGCGCACCACGTGGATTGAGTTCTGTAGTGGGATAGAGGCTACATCCGAAGCCTGAAGGCTCGAAAAGTACACACAACAGCACTTACAGCAGCACACAGCTATATTCAAAAGGATGATAGGTCCATGACTGAATCAAGTTCTGAAATCGTCGAAATACTTTTAGATAAGAACTTCCCAGAGTGCACTGATGACTTGGTAATGTTTTCTAAACCACTAGAAACTGCACAACAGCTTATCAGCGAAATTTCAAGTCACAGGAAAATCTGTTGGGCTATATCTAATTTCAAGCCCCATAAGTCTTTAGGACCAGGTGGAATACATATAACCGGCCCAAAACACCATGCAACGTACGAAACCATGGTTGAAAACTATCTTCTCTAACTGCTGAAGACTCTTTTACATTCCCGTGTCACTACTGTCCAGAGTCAAACAAAACAGCTAAAGACCAGCTCTTTTATCTGATGGGCGGCATGCAAATATCATTAACAGATCAACGTAGACAGTAAGCGAACAACGCTTAAAGGGAATCGAAGCTTTTTATAAGCGGAGCTCTCGCTTCTAACATACTGAACCTCTGAATGCGATTCTAGATATGTCCATGACATAATGGCTCAAGGTCCATCCGAAAATTTTAACAATTTGTTGAAGGTCGTCAACATCCGACCAGAACTCAATTTGTGTTCACTTGAAAAAAAAATAAGTGCCAGATGTGAGTTCTGCTACCATTTTAAAGCACTTCCAACCAGATAATTAGCAATCACACAAACCAAAGTCAATAATCCTTAAAAATATGCAACAAAGTAGCTCATTCCGACAGATCACTAGACAAATATAAACAGATAAGTGACAGCAATAAAAAGTGCCCACAAATGCATTGCATTAGAGCATTTCTTCGCCAGCTCAAACAAATGCTTTTGCTCGAAACCAATTGCCATACGTTCACACTTACAATTGGCTTAAGAACTAGCCAAGTACATTCTTAGAACGAAAACAAGCCATTACAAGAAACAAACGAAGCAACAAAAAAAAAAATACAAAAACGCAAAAAGGCAGCACAAATATGTGGCAACAAAAACCATTTGGCTTGTCCATCGAAATCTCTGAGTGGATAAATTTGAATGCAGCAAAGTGACAATGAAACTGTTTTCATTTGCAACTATTTTGCGCACGAAAAACACCAACACATACACACACGCACACACACAAAGTGTATAGCATACTTACTGGCGTTAATGCCTTGTTGACAGCGAACATACGCTTGCCGCAAAAACTCTGCTATAGTTTTGTTGGTTTCTCGCTTACTTTTCTATGCAGCACACATTAGGGTGTGTGTGTGCCCGCTAGTCTGCCCACCTCCTCTGCCTGCCTCATTTTCGGTTTTATCCTATTTGAAGAATATGTAAATTGTTTTGAGGATTTGCGTTAGATTTTCATTTTTATTGCCTCAGTAATGCGACTACTAGATTTCTACTTTTTTTTTTTTGTTTTTTTCTTTACACGCCCTTTCCCACCACTTTCCCACTTCCTCACTTTCATCTATTACACACTTTCCACTTTTTCTCATATCTTTCGTTTCATCTGTGGCTGCTGCTGCGGTCTGACAATCAATTCCACTCCACTATTTTCTACATCCTTGTCTCGTTTGCATTTTGGGCGTCTGTAAGACAAAGCTCTCGCAGAATTGGGCATAGTTGGGGTAACCCACAGAAATGCTTACGAAAATTGTGATTTCGAATTTGAATGTGGCAAAGAGCGCATTAGCAAATGGCATTGCCAATGACAATACTTAATCGACGGTCCGTCTGTTGGTCTATTATTTTTTGGGGGAAACTGTTGAAAATCAAAGTGATATTCTATGCTTTTTGTATTGCCTTCCCCTTGTGGCTGTGACGATGCGCCCGCGTTTTGCCCAGCACAAGCAGATAAGTGTCGCTTATTTGGTGACAACAACTGCGAAAATCATTTAAGTGGTTTGAAAGTATCTTTTTTCTATGTTGGGGTGACGATTCTTTTATATTTACATATATGCTGATTTGTTTTACGTGTTTTTTTTTACATAATAATATAAATGTTCAAAAAAACAATTTCGATATGTTCGATCGATAAATATATCGATAATGACATCAACAATGGCATAAACAAAAGTATATTTTAATTTTTTTATCGATAAATTTATCGATAGTGATAATTATATCGATATATAGAAGCGGAGAATTCCCATACAAATGTTTAGATGAATCCCAATATAAAAATTTTGCTTACAATTATTTTTATTAAACCTTTCTAAGTAACGCACCTTCCAATAAAAGAACCACCAAATCCTTAATATCAGCGATAGAGGGAGCTGAAATCAATAAATTACTCTCTGAGTTGTTACTTACGAACTAAGGGTAGGTTTTGAAGCCAACAACATCCAGGTAAATTCTCTTCATCTCCAAAAACAAAGATGTCATTCTGTCTCGTGATCAGATCAATTCGTTGCATGAGATTTAACAGCCTCTAAGAAGACCCACTTAGTGCGAAACATGGTTAAGCTCCTTAAGAATAGACGATGGGCAATCTCTCGCCTGTTTATCAGTACAGTGTTACAGTGCTTTTCGGTGTTAAGGGTTGAAAAGCGTTAAAACACTTAAAGACGAGATAAAAAGTAATCATCCTATTGGAAAAGGCTCTGAAGGCCGCTCGACTGTCCGAAAAGATAACCATAAAAGCGTCTATGAAACCCTTTTAATGGTATAGTCTTGCACAATTAGAGATTGCTGGCACGTCGGCCTGATACACTATAAGCCAGTTGCCCATTGAAAAATAAATTGTAGAGCCGGATTCATAAGCACCCGCATCTCTTCAGTCCTCCATTCGTGACCCGTTTTTTGGAACATTCTGAATATCTCGGATCAAAGGGAAGCATTTCATTTGTCCCGACAACTTGGTAGGGATTATAACTATGTGAGGCTTCACTTGACTCTTTAGCTTCATACCCCAAACCACAAATAACAAAAAAGCTGAACCCCTACCCACCCACTCTTTTTCCGGCCTCCCTGCATCCTTTTTCCCTCTCCCCTCTAAGGGCATCACAATGGACATCTCAATCGAGTCCAAGTGTGCCTCCATATACGGAGACAGCCTGCTTACCTAACCTAACCCACTGGGGTTAAAACTAAGTCTCATCTAATGACTTAGGTGCTTTTTTAAAGATAAGGTAAGGAACATGTGGTTAGCCACTGCGTTGCTTGGCTTCCATAGCGTTACCAGATTAATACGACCACATTAGACAGTTAATCACTGAGTACCAGGACCAATGTTGAAGAGCATTGCAGTCTTCTTGGCGAACTGGAACATCTTGTAGCACCCTACCTTGGCGGGGACTACCATATTTGGCATACTAATCCACAGTCTTCTAAGAGCAGAACACTTGAAGAGGATATACCCCACTTTATTTTCTTACGTGCTGCATCTTACACAGAACACCAACTAGTAGCCTAGTGTCCTCAATCGTCAGGGGAAGCGATTAATCGCTTGAAGGGAAATCGTCCCCTCCTTACCGGCATTGTTTCCGACAGAGCGCTTTCTTTGGTAAGACTGTCGACCTACTTGTTGCCTGCATCGCCGGTATGCCCAGAAACCCAGTAGAGTATGTGGCAAAACCAGAGCTGCCCTGCACTCCGCCACACTTCAAGAGGAAGTTTTGTGCGATAGTAGCGCATTTGTTAATTTGCTAGTTTGCGGCTCAGAAACTCCGCCACCCTCCTTATGGTCAATGCTTCCATCTGAATGATGCAGTAGTTTGGCGGCTTATAGGATTTGTTAAGACCGAGCTCCGCCCAAACAACTTCCGCCCCTACGCCCTTCTTCAACTTCGACCTTCTCTATAGACATTCACCGAGTCAGTATTCCTCATGCCCTCATGCTAGCCTTCGACCTCTATAGTGGCTTCGAAGTTCATCCGTCCGAGTAAATTTGACGCTAGACTACTGTGTCCGTAGGGCCTTCACATAAACTGCCTCGTGGCGTACAGTCTGACAGGAACTTTTGACGCTAAATTATTTGTTTACGGAGTTGGGAAATATCGAAAAACTTATTCTTCTCAGTGTGACCATCTAACTCACTAAAACTGAGTTCCTTTCCCTATTGCTATCTTTCGATTAGATTGAAAAAATCCGACATCATCAGTAATCGACGCCGATCGAACATCGCGGACTAGGATGTCCCAGTCCGTTGCAATTGCTATATCTTTTCGTTATTTAGGATCCTTCCTTTATCGTAGCTATTGGCTTACCTTGTAACTAGAAACCCTGACTGCTTATGATTTGCGTAAATTATTTGTACATATCACCGTGTTTCCTAAGGCCATAAACTACATTCAAAAATTTTGCGCAACTCATTAAAATAAAAGTCAGTTTTGCATAATTCGCAAGGTTGCTTATTTATTTCCACTTTTAAATTATAACTATTCAATATTTTAAGCTCTATTTAAATTCAAGTCCCACCATCTACTAAAAAGACCCAAAGGTGGGAAGTTTCTTTGTCACTATTCACCTATTTAATAAGACCCAACAAACTTTTCCAGATGTGCGTTAAATTTTCAGTTTTTAATCAAAACTTAACAACAAAAGATTATTTTCTGTCGTACGACACGAAACAACAGTAAAACCAAATTGAATGCAGCGCACTTTCAGGACCAAAATGAAAAACAAAACAAACAAAAAAAACGAGGTAAAGGTTCAAAAGGTGCACCGGTTTCAAAAACGCTGATAAATGAACAAACTACTAACAAATATCAGACAACAAAAAAAAAAAGTTAAAGCAAGCAAAAAACCGATGACAACAAAAACAACGAAATACAGCAACACCGTTAAAAGCAAAACAATGCAATGAACAAGTGAAAACTTAAATACTTTGGAAACAGAGAAAGCAGTCGGCCTCCAAAATAGTCGTAGTACTTGTCGAACTGCCGCCGAGTGCAAGGGCTGAGTATGAGGACTGTACTCAAATATATACATTTATCTGCAAAAATAGACTGTAGTAGTCTTGTGTCGCCATTGAAAAGAGGACACTTGAACATGTTTCTTGCATTCTCAAACTAACTAAGCGAATAATTACACTACAATGCAGCAGCAAATTTGAAATGTAAATGGAAGCGGCGGTGGAGTAGTGACGAGAAGGTAGTTGAACCGGCAGACAGTTTAGAGAGAAGAAGGAAACGACGGAAGTTAGGCTAGTAACCGGTAGACAGACAAATTTGCAGAGAGACAAATAGGCAGGCAGGCAGGCAGCCATAGAGCCATTGAAAATAGGCAGCTAGGCGGTTGGATTTGCAAAATGAAAAGCAAAAACGATAGTCGCGTACGCAGATATTTGTTAGCGCAGATGATGGTATTTTATAGGGGAATGACTCACAGCATCAAATCTTTCAGAAAGGTGAGCCAAAGTCAACGAAGAGAAAAAGAACGTAAAATAATTGCAAACACAGCTGTTATTCAAAACGTTACAAATGGGCGTGGCACTTGCGACAATAGGCAAGCGCGAGAGATATTTCACAAAAAAGAAACTATACTAGGGTTGACATATGAATAGCGGAGCTCGGAATATGAACGAGTCAACTTAATTGTGTAACTCACGCTGGTTGGCAGCGTCAAAATCGACAAAGCCAAAGTAGCGGTATGTCGGGCGCCACCACTTTTATTCGCTGCATCGTAGAGACAGAGAACCTCAATCTGGGAACTATTTCGGAATTTTAGAGATTTTCGGGATTCTCGGCACTAAATCAGGATTTTCAAAACTATCTCGAGATTCTCGGGACTGAATCAGGATTTCCAAGACTTTTTCGGTATTCTAGAAACTAGGTAAATCAATATTTTCAATACTATTTCGGGATTCTCGGGACTATTTCGGATTTTCGCGACTATTTCGGAATTTTCGTTGTATTTGTCGATCTGGTGTTCGAGACACTCATCGATATTTTTATCGACATAATAATCGATAGTCGATATTTGTATCGATATTGTTATCGACGTATATTTATGACGATATTTATCGATATTGTTATTTATATATTTAAGTAAGATATTTTTCGACACTGTTATCAATGTAATAGTCGATTTTGTTATCGATATTTATATCGATTTTGTTATCGAAGTTTCTATCAATCGATAATCTTATCGATTTCGTTATCAATTTTTAATCTATATTTTAATAGATTTTTGTATCGATATTTTCATCGATTATTTTGTCGACTTTGTTATAGATTTTGTGTCGACATTTCTATCGATGTTACTATCGATTTCTATTTACTGATTTCAATATTATTAAATATAACTAGCTTCTGAAAAATAAATTGCAGCCCTCGTATAAATGCTGTAGTTATTAACAAATAGCAGGAAAGCAATAGCTAAGGATTTGAAGTCATCTTCCTAGCGGAGTACAGTATATTTTGCTTAGCTGCCCATCCTTCTTTGCACGAAAAACTTGTGCACTTAACCGAAAAAAGCACTTAAGCGAATTTTCTTTACTACTTCAATGAGGAAGGTATCCGAATCCCTATGAAACCAAATAATTGAAATTACTGAAAGCGAAATTTTTACCGAATGGTATCTAATTATCTATATAACTACATTAATTGATAGCCATTTTCGTTGTTCTTCGAGATGAGCAAAATAAATAAAAGCTTGTAAAATTAGGTAATTGTAGGGCCAATGCAGGTAAACCTAATACTTTCTTTGATAGTTAATAATAGTTGCACAATTTTTAAGGCAGGTATCGCCAATGGGCAGGTATGTTGAATGCATCTATCGGAGCAGTTTCCTTATAAATGCTAAAAATAATGCCGCTAGTGCGCATTTTAGGGTAGGTATCTTAAATATGCACTTAAGCATAAAGGCAGCAAAGCAAAATATACTGTACTACTGTTTGAATTGCGGCTGCACTTGGAGTTGCGAATGTTATAACAGCAACGACTTTTCACTTTTTGCACCCTACACTCCATGAATTTTATTTTAGTACTACTTTTTGTGCCTGCTGACTTGCTTCTTAATTCTTTTTTTTTTTTTTGAATAAATGAAAGTCTATTTGAATAACAGTCAGCCTGTAGACGGCAGCTCATCGCATTCAAAGCTACTTGAGTTGAGCGCCGCGACGCCCCTTGGCACTAGGCGCTAGGCAACAGACAACAGCCGACAGCCGACAGCCAGCAGGAGTCGCGACGATACAAACGCCAAACACCAGTTGCGTCTGACTTGCAATGGTGCAGGAGACACACGAAGGCGAATCATAACTTTCTGCCTAACATTCAAACTCAAACTGTATGGCACTGTCTACTGATTATAATAAACACACAACCTGTTTGCATTTCAATGCGGTAAACTAAATATACGAGTAGGTACACATCCTTTTTAAGTCCCCACACATATGAATGTCTATATTTTTGTTGATTCGCAGGATATAGAAACTTCTGTAGGTGTCATTGCAATGAAGACAGCGCTGTGGGGGCGTGTTATTGCAGCAAAACAAATTTATAACTCATAGAAATACATACTTTCATATTAACCCCAAGTGTGGCAAAGCGCTGTTGGTAAAATCCTTCGCTCCTTTGTGCACGCATTAGCCTCAACCACACAAAAGCTAACGTGGTGGGGGCTTAGCGTGGATGTCGAGTGTAGTTTTTTCATAGATTTCATAAACAATTTGCTGCTTAAATTAGAAAGAAACAAGTGTGAAGCTGCAGCGTAATGAAATGAAATGAATAGGCAAAGAATGGATAATGTGGCTAGAAGATCTGTGGTGGTGTGTATAAGCTTAGGAAAGGGGGCATAGTGTGTATTATTATATAAAAGCGTCAGCATTAATCTCTACGCGACTTCTTTCTAGTTATGTAAGTATTTATTAATTTAAGCTGTGCATAAGCATAAATGCATAGCTAATTTAAAGGCAGAAAGTAGTGTAATAAAAAACTCAAAGGCAGCTTAAGCGTATTTATCTAAGAAGCTGCCATACATAAATATGCGTGGTTTTGTAGTTATATCCACAAGTACCCACTTGCAGTGAAGTCAGAAACCTAGTTTGCGAATGTTTGTCATTTTGAAGTCCATAGTCTTTTGGTCCCGCCTTAAGCTAATGGAGAGTGAATGGCGCATCGAATCTAGCTTAGGACTTTCGATAGAACATTTCAAAATCCATTCTACTATACATCGTTTTCGTCTGATGGAAAAAACCAGAAATGAATTCCACACTGGCTGTGCTTAACTAGCTCCAACGACCTGCCTATGAGACATCACTACTGCAATGGGAACAACCCTGACCGCGATTCTCGATGCAATTGAGCATCTCCTATGCCAATGTTCCACACTCCCACAAACATGACTATAATGCTCAAGAGCGTTTGCATCCTTTTCGATGTCTACCTTAACGCCTAAAATCTAACCCAACTGGCACCGCTAAGAAGGGCCTGAGTGACTCAACCCCGTGTAAATTCTCCTAACCTAGCCAATGGATGAAAGAAGCGTGACCAAAAGACGTCTACACTCACACATACTCTCTGACGTCTTGGAAGCACACCACTTCTTATCAAAGCTGTTGTAAGAACGACTTCAGCTTTTAGCACTCATCGCTTCTAGTAACCGGCAATAGGGTCATGAAGAGGCAATATTCTCTCCGGAAGAGGGCTGTATTAGGATTCATTTCCTAAGGCCATTAGTCGATCTGCCATAGTGCTCCTTTAGGCGAAATTGTTAACTTATGAAAATTAACAGACTTGCTAACAAGGGAAACCAAAGAATAAGTGGCCTTTTTCTAACCTTGCTACCTCAAGCAAGCACCGCATAGAGTACTTTCAGAGCTGAGGCATATGCGTCCATTCGTATGACATGACCAAGCCGGAATTGGAATTGGTAGAGCCCCTACTATCTACCCAAATTGACTTGTCTATCAATCGGTGTCGTCAAGCACAACTAAATGTATACCCAGAAAACTTGCTGCTTGGAACACGTATAGAGGGGCGTTAAGGTGGCAGGTGAAAAGGCGATTGATGTGATGAGGAGTAGCTTCACAAGTCGGGCATGTATTGGTTATGTTGGGGTCGGTTCCGGATGAGTAGGAGACAAGTCTTGTAGGGTATCCAGATCTTAGTTGTACCTGAATTTCGCGAATCTCTTGAAACAGCTAAAGGTCTTCGTCTGTGATGTGTGGGGTTGAACTCCGACTGCGGTACTCGCGGGGCAAGAGTTGGTAAAGGAGGTGATCGTCTCTCATTGAATGTTGGAGATGAATCGTCGCTGAAACATAGTGAGTTAGAAGGCATACCTTTTGAAGTGCAGAAGGTATCTCTGCTACCAGAAGGTGCCTGTTTGGATGCTCTCTGCAGGAATTGCTTGCTCTGTATGAACTTGTGCTCCTTGATGGCCAGTGTTGCGGCCTTGCTTTTCAAGTGGTGCTCAGGCCACATCCAGAGTCATCACGTTGCTGTCCAGAGTGCGGTGTTCTGGTAAGTCTGAAGCTTTGTCCACTGTGGCCTACTAGCCTCACCAACCAAACATGAGCAGCGTAATTTCGGATCGGATGGCTGATTGCCTTGTATTTATGTTGGCAAACAAAGTTTCTTTGCAGCAGGTGTATGCTGAGAAAAATGCAATCTTTTAGCGAAGGAGTTAAACAGGGTCGCCACAATTTTTGTATAGAGAATCATGTAAAGTCGAGAAATATCGGAAGGGTTGTGATCAACTTTGTTGTTTTTGAGCCGAAAATTTCTATAAAATATTAGCTCGCCTCACACAGCTTTTTCGGCGGCATTAATCGGGTAATCCTGTTAACACCCCACAGTGAGGAAATATCAAAAATAATTTTCCAAAATCCTGCGCTCGTCGCAATTTTCACACGGTTTGATTAATCTTTTAATTGGAAGTTGATAAGATTTAAGAGAGAACTGTCCAGCCTGATTTCGAATTTTTATGTACATAAAATTTTTTTTTGCGAAGTGCATACATATTAAAAACTAGTTTAAAACAATTATAGGGTTCTCCAAAAACAATAATAAAATCGCACAAAAAATTTTAAATTTTTTTTAAATATTATTGAAATATTATTTTAAATTTTTCCTAACTGTGTATTATATATTATACTAAAACTGGTTATAAAACTGCAATAGTACATTTTTCCAGAAATTAAAAAATTTATAAATTTTAATAAAATTTAAAATTTTGTGTGTGATTTTTTTTTTAATTTAGGGGAAACTTAAACTAGCTTTTATTAAGTATGTAACATTCATTAAGACGAAAAGATAATCGAGTTACTTCAAAATTTCCGGTTTCTCTGCACTTTGCCTTAAAAATTTTTTATAAACAAATAAAAATTCAAACATCAGACTCAAGAGGTCTCTTCTAAATCTCATCGACTTTCATTTAAGAAAAGTAATCAAATGGGATTAAAATTACGACCTGCAAGGAATTTCGAAGCATTACCCTGCAGGGAGTGACGTTAGCTTATACCTAATTTAGTCTGTTTACGCGAACACTAGTGCTAACTATTAACTGTGTATTTTGTTCGAAAAAAGCTAACTACTTTTGTGGGGCGATGGCCGCAAAAAAGTCAGACCTGGATACCTCTGCATTACATGTCAACTAACTTGTAACTAACTACTTTTGGACATAAAATATCAATAAGAAAAACAAAATATTTTTTTGTTTTTTTACTTTTTTATTTACTTTATTTTATTACATTTCATATTTGTTTACATATTCTGCTCTGGGTGGCCCCATATTCGAACACCGTCAGACATAACTTCAAAATGATAGTATAAAATTTCGATCTTCCTTTTATTTGTCCTGAATATGAAAAAGAACCTGCGAAGTTCAGAAAAAAAGTGTAAGTGTAAAAGTAATTTTTGTATGAGGATATTTACTAGAAACTTGTAAAGAAAACCAACTCCCGATTGCGTCTGCATGACTCCTGCACGACTTTACAATTCACTTTAAGTTGGTTTTGTCATAGCTAATTAAAAGTGAGGTATTAATCGAAATCTCGCCAAAAAGCTAACTATAAGTTGGTTAGTTGGTTGCATTATCAAAAGACCGAAAAGTCAAAACCCAGGCCGTGTACTATAAGTGTTTACCTTAGTTCCATAGGTCAAAAATGATATTTAAGATCATTCATACTCTTTTTTCAAACTGCGATAATCTGTTACCGCTGCCTTCCCAGCACCCGGCTGTTCCTGATTATGGGTGTATTTTGAAGCTAACAATTTTTGCACTAAAAAATGTTCCCAAATATGACCTCTGCTTATCCTTTTAAGGTTATAGGTATTCTAGAATACAGGAACAGTATTTCTGTGGTTCAGATTTCGCAAGGCATTTAAGAGGAGGTTCAAGATTCTACTTACGTACATAAATATGTAGTTACTAATTCATAATTCAGTTTCCATTTGTTTAATGTCTCGCCCACTTTTTCCAGAGAAAAAGATTGCTTTCCATAAACTCAAAATACAATTCAACTTTGTTGCGCGACTGCCTCAAGCAACCAAAGCAGCTACCCCAGACATAGTCGCCACATTCTCTTGGTGAACCACATGCGAACTCAGCCACTTGTGCGTTTGTGGCTGGCAATTGTGCGCTGGAAACTATTCACACGCAGACGTCGAGTTTTATTTCAAATGTTTGTTGTTTGGTTTTATTTATATTTGTTTGATTCGCAGTCACTTTGCTCCATCGCATGCGTGCGCGTGCTTAAGTTACGCAGCAGCTGCCGTCTATTCTCGAATGTGCTGAAAAGCGAGAAAGTGTGAGTTGGAGTTGCAATGCGATAACGAAGATAGTTATTTAGCCACGTCTCTCGAAGTTTTTACTTCGCAATGGAATAAATACTAATCGTAGTTGCTTGCAATTTTGTACTTTACAACTAACTTTGTTGCAATTGACTGGTAATAGTGTGGCAACTAACAGCCAGTTACCATTGACTACCTTTTCACAACAGCTGTACTCGAACTACTTAGGCAAGTTTTAAAACTTAGTCGAATACTTAACTACTTCATTGAAATGATACCTGCTACTATATGGAATATAAAAAAGTTCCTTAATTGTTAGTTGCGTAACAAGTTGAAAAGGAGAATCCATGTTTTGTATGGAGCTCAAATACTTTGTTAAACGTTAAAGTGTGGTTTTAGCACCGACAGAAGAAATATGTGTCTTAAATCTCATAGAAGCCCTCCTTTAAGAATTTATAGAACTGCTACTTAGACTAGTTACACTGTAGGGACGCTAAAGTTACAAAAAAACGTATACCGCTTTCCTAGATAAGGGTATTTTCCCAAGATATTTTCATTTTAAATTTGCATTTCGAATGAAAAAAAAAAAAATTAACTTTAACATGAAAAATGTTACTCATACGCCATGTACGAGCACGGTTGACTTTTTTTTTGTTGCATTTAAGGCCCTTTCAATTTTTTAAGTGGAAAAATAAAACTGAATCCTAAGGACGATTTGCGCGGACATTGAACGACTCCAAAGCACAGAATTTACTCCATGGCGTAGAGCTGAGTTGCCCATCCTCTCGAAGGTGACATAGTGACATAGTGGAAAGCGCCTTCAGCGTCTATAAAAAGGCCCAACCGAATTCATTCTTAGCGATGACAACCAGGGAGAGACTATAGAGAAAAACTGTATTTGTGATGGTTATAAAGTTTTAAAAATTTAATACTGTCCCGTTTAATTCTTACTTCAATTTACCATTGTTTTTTTTTTCCTCAACGGCCTTTTTTGAGGTTAGGTTTGTGTGGCAAATATTGATTTGGTATAAAAAACTGCTGGTCCAATTTCTTTCTTTATTTGTCTATTTCGATGCGAAAGGTTAAAGTATAAAAACGGCTACTGTAGACACGGGAGGTGGGACCGTCACATATTTAGTTAACTCATCTTAAGGAGAGGAATTGTAACTCTGCACGTTCCAAAATAATTTTTACATTAAAATCTATCAATCATCTAATATACGATGCACATGTACATATGTATTTGTTTTTTAACAACTTTTTTTATAAACTTTCAGGCACCTGAAACGAAATAAAAACTTTATTTCGTTTATTTTATTTTCACCAAACTCGCTAAGCGGTGGGTTGAAGAAATGCAAACAAGGCGAATCCAAATAAATTCGGATTAAATGTGAAACACTTGCAAATAACAGCAACACAAAACGATGGCAACGAAAGCTTTTGCGGTTGCAAAAATATTTTTTGTTGTACGCCGAAGTGTATGCGACAATTTATACGTTAAAACAACGCATGGTTCAGAACAAAAGGGAGAGTGGAGTAAATGCAACGAAAGCTTTAACAACAAAAAAAGGCATAGCAGAGACAATTTGAAGACAAAAAATTTAGAAGCCATTGAAAAGTACATGCATACATATATATATAAACACACAAAATAAATAAAAAGTTAAAACAAATATAAAAATAAATAAATCAAAACAAATACGTAATGACGCTAAATCTATAAGCATTCTTGCTTTACAAGCGATGTAAATGATGAGAAACGAGACACACAGCAGGCACTTAAGATAAAGCGCGTGCATGAGATTTCGTATTTTTCTAAGGTGTTAAACGCGAGCTAAGCGCTTAAGCCGATTAAGGGAGCGAAAAACGAAAAACGAAAAACAGGGCAGACATATTTTGAAACAAAAGGAACTACGGAATGCGAAAAAATAAGGAGTATAAAAATGTTTAATAGAACATTAAACTAACTTTTCTTTTCATTTCTTTTCTGTCACTCTCCCCGTAAAAACACAGGGTCCTTGCACTTCTGTCTTGAAGAATACATTTTACTACAGTTTTTCTTTATTAAAAGCGTTGGAAAGATGTAGTCAGATTTTTCTAGATTGCTTAGATCGTTGAAAGAGTACAGGATACGCCCATTCTCGGACAAATATTCTTTCCACAGACTCAGTATGCTTAACCTCAGGACATTTTTTTTTTAAGCGCAATTCTTTGCATCCCATTAGCTGGTTCCGGCCTAGTAGGCCTATCCAATACTTCGCGACCTCTTGACTTACATACACCCTTCGGTGGCTCTGAAGTTGTAGTCTCCTGCGATGATGAGCGAGTCCTCTGCTTGGTTGCAGATTCGTTGGTTTCGTGAAAACATTTGGATTTTTCGAAGAATCTATTTACGTTACGTAATGGTGCATTTGGAGATCTCTCTAACATTTTGGATGATGGAAAAACTGCCGAATGTGTTATGTCAGATTCGTGCCAATGCTGGACACTCGCAAAGATAGTGTAGGCCCGTTTCCCTTCCTTTCCGTTTAATTTCCTCAGGATTACAGCAAACGAAAACTTATGGTCCGTTTAAATATGAATGTATTTTTAAATCAATCCATTTAAATTCAAATAACAAAATATATAAATCTTTATGCAAAAAAAAAAGTTAAAATATTTTAAGCGACCAATGAGTCCCACCCCAATTAATTCAAAAAATATTAACCACAACGAGCGCAAAAGTATATTTAATTGTTTGTGTGCTTCCTACTTTAAAAGCAGGACAATTGTGTAATTCAGTTTGGCGACGCCATTAATTTCCGACTCGTAGCCAATTTATTGTGTCCACCGCAGGCTATAAATAATTTTGTCGCATACCTGCTGCTAACGACTTTTCTGCGACATAATTCTTGTTATTGTTGTTGCTGCTATTCCACATGCTGTTGTTTTTGTTCTTGTTGCAGCTATACGCTTATACGGAAATTCAAAATATGCATTGGCAATTTTGATTTATAATGGCAATGGAATGGAGAGGTGCCCGCACCTAGTATACATATACTTGTGAATGTTAGGAGAAAATGAGGAGACCAACTGTAAGCGACACACACGCATAGGCGTTTGTGCGAATGTGTTCACCCGGCAATATTTTGCATATACATAGTAACCCGAGGCGCAGCGGCAGCGCATTTCCGTGAAATTATGCGGCGTCCAAAAGTGAAATATGAATAAGAAAAGAAGTGAAAACGACCAATGGGATCAGCCATAATCATAGCACGAGTACGAGTACCACATAACAGGCAACTAACTAAGTGTACGTTGCCCGCAGACGACACCTTCGAGACTTCGAGACGAAAACTTTAGTGTCAACGATTTTGACTGCAGCACCATAGCAGCTATTGTTGTTGTGGCTCTTGTAACGACCAAGGTGCGAAAATCTCAGGTGAAAGGCAAGGCAAGTGGAAGTGTACTCCCTATGCGTTCCGTTCAGGCACTTAAAGCTACGTTATTGAGCGATTTAAAAGAAGTGGACGAGCACGCTGGCGCTTGGCACTGAAATGCACACTTCTACAAGTGTTGAGCACCTACCTACCCACCCACAGTTATCGTTAAGCAAGAAAGTGGGAATTGCAAAAATATGCTCACAGCTATGTAGCTGCTCGCCTCCCTCACTTTGCTAGCCAGAACTTTTAGTACTTCCAATTACTTGGCACTCTCGGCAGTACTACGAATGGAAAGTGATTAATGTTGTCGCCACAATGGTTGACAGCGGTTACCTTTCGATTGTCGATTGCCACCAAGTTCAGTGCAATTGTCCACTCGTCGATCGTCTTGTAAATGAGAAAGGGAAGTAAATTTTTACTTAGCTCTTTGAATTTACTTTGCTGCAGTGAAATTTCATCTGTATTTAGATGTTTGGCAAGTTAAGAAAAGTAATAAACAACAAATCAAATGGTGTCCAATAAAAAGTTTTCTAAAATGCACTCTGTTCTACTTGTCAAGCTCTTTTATTTCATACCCATATTGGAGGGGGGCGGGGATTGAAAAAAAAGTAATCCGTCATTTTGTGATGGCGGCCATCTTGTATTTCGAATTTCCTCATAGTGTACTATATTGTACAAGTCAAGTCCTTTCATTTCATACTCATATTGAAAGGATTGTTAAAAAATCCCGAATCCTAATACCTAATTCAAACAGGTGGCAATCCTTTTCATAAATATTTTCCACAGTAAGCTTTCTCAACCTCTTTGGGTTTGACAAACATATGGTAGCATTTCATTTAACTTTTAAAGTTAATTGAATCAAATTTTTCAAAAAGGTTGAAACCCTCCTCAAAAACGTTTCCACAGACAGCTTTCTTTAGCTTGATACCCTATTATAACCTAAAGTTTATCTGATCAATTTAATTGAATTGAACTTTTCAAGCAAGTGGCGAAGTTTTTCAAAATAAAAATGCAGAGGTACGTTAGATGAGGGCGATTCTCAGATCTCACTGAGGTCAGCACTTTCGGCTCCCCAGCTCCGGTTCCTTATACATACTAATTTATTTTTGTATAACTGAATTACCCTTAAAGCAAATAAAAAATGGGAGAAAAGCAAATTGCTGGCGTAAAGGTGTATTTGTTGAAAATGGTGTCGATAATAGACCGTGACATAATTTTCGGTACAGAAAAATGCTATCACCCTAACTTTATAAAATATCTGCATTAAAGATTTAAAAAAATTTATATTTTCTACCTCGTACCTGCAATAATTCAAAGATTCATAGACCCACCATTTCGCTGTACCACCTTAAGCAATAAAACATTGAGTATGGCCCCGCTGCTACTTCGCCCGAGCATGAAAGATTACAAGTTAATTGCTTTAATGTTTGGTTTGTAATAATAATGGCAAGAAGCAGTGAATCGTAACCAAAAAATAAAAATAAAGCAAAAGTTGACAGCCTTTGTAAGGATACACAATACACTTCGCCGTATGTACATACATATGTATATAGGTAGGTAGGAATAAGGACACATACGCTCAGGTGTGCTGCCAGCAGTCGTAGGAAAAATCACGTGAATAAGGGAAAACCTGATTGTGCGCCTTATAATGTTTAACAAGCGTATATTTGTAAAACAATGTTGATATGCAAAGAAACATATGTATGTAGATGCAAGCAAATGTGTAAAAGCATACAAGCCCACATAGCTTTAAGAATGAACGTTTGGCACATGTGTAGCAAGTAAAACGCAGGTATCAAGAAAGCAACGTAATTAGCTTTCTCCACCCCTTGCCACACGTTGGTTGACGTTATCAGAAAATTGCCTGAATAAACAGAAAGCTACAGAGCAACACTGTGAAAATAGCATACGTGCTGGTATGAATGCATACGTTGTACATTGGGGTGGTCCAAAATAAGGAAGTAGGAGTTGTTATGCCCTCACCCTGTAAGAATAAAAACAATGTTTCGTAGAAATGATATAGAATTCTTGAAAATCAATTTTTTTCTCTGTCGGAAGTCTCTGTTTCTCTTCGGGAGACTGCCAGTTATAATACCCAATTATTTAACCTCTTTTAATATAAACTATTTTTTTACCTAAGAACCCCAAAAAATGCAATGGAGGACCCATAAAAAATCGTTAGTATCAGAAAATAGTAAAGTATTATTACTAAAAGTCTTCTAAAAATAAACAAAGTTTTCCGTTCAAAAAATATCAATTTCTATGAAACACTGTGTTTTCCCCCATATAAAATACATGGAAATCTTTGAGGGTTTTAGAGCGACCACTAAATATTTTTTGATGTCGAAATAAAAAAGGGGTATAGGGGGTGAGAGCATTAAAATTCGTACTTTACTTTTTTCACATTCATTTTTGGACCACCCTAATGTGCATACATACACATGTACATGCAAAGGTAGTTATAAACATACGCCCAGCAGAAGTATATTCCTACGAGTACACATCTTAATTCATGCGTTTGCGCGCGTTTTGTTGATAACCGTGGAGCTGCATCATTAACGGTATTCAAAAGTGATTGCGATAACGTTGATGTTTTTTTTTTAATTTTTTTGCTTTATTTTTTTCTATAATATTTTATTTCTCCTATTTCTTGCCTTGATTTTACTTCCGTTCCGATTCGCTAACGATTGTTGCTTTTTTATTTTTATTTTCGAGTTATGTTTTAAATGTAAGCCCTTCAAATCTGTATTACCTGTAGGAGCCGTACGTGCGGGTATTATTATACTTACATACCTTTTACTTAGTTGCTTGATAAGACCCAATAGGTAGTTGAAAGCGATTCTAAATTTTGATTTGTAAAAATCTGGCAATTGCAGTTTTATATTCTTATCAGACAGTGGAGCAACCCTTCACAAAAATATATTCAAACTAAAATCTTCCTAAACTTTTTTCCTTGTGTACCTACATCTTGATACATATTGAAATTATCTTATGGATTAATTTGAATTTAGAACTTTTGAAAGGTGGCAACCCTCCGATATATATTTTAGAAACAAAGCCTTTTCAAAACCATTTCAATTGATACCCATATTTTAATAGTTCATTAAACGAATTAAATAATTCTAATTTAACTTTTTAAACAGGTGGGAACCCTTTGAAACAATTAAAAAAGCATTATAAAGTTCAAACTAAAGATTTCTTAAAACTGTTTTTCATATTTTAATATTTCATGTGCACAATTTGATTACATTCGACTTTTCGAAATGGTGGCAACCCCTTCAAAATAATTTTCAAACTGAAACTATCTCAAATCCCTTTCGTCTGACTGTGTGATACGTATTTCAACTAAGTGATGAGTTAGGTTAACTTTGACATTTCAAACAGGTGGCAATCCCCTTCAAAGTTATTTTCAAACTAAAACCTTCAGCAATCTATTTCTTCTGACATTGTGATACATACGTATTTCAATAAATTTGTAAATTGAGTTCAATTTAATTTTTAAAATCCATTTTCAAAGCTATTTCAAAGTAAAACCATCTTGAACCTCTGAAAACTAAAGAGATTGCTTAGTTAGCAGACGCAGTTTCTCATTTCCTACTGATATACCTACTCGTGAATACTCTCATACATCCTTACCACCATTATAAGTCAAATTCCAATGAGCTTCTCTTTATCGTTTTCTTACCTTTCCTTTGCTACTCTTTTAACTGCTTTTCTGCTTATACATATGTAAGTATGTATGTAGTACTCCTTACCGATTGCCGAAGTTTGTTTGTTGCCTTTTGCTGCGGGCTCTAATTTGTTTGTGGCATTTACTTCTTATTTCATCTTTGTATTTATTTACTTGTATATCTTTTCACCTTGGCATGTCGATAATTATCGCAACGGACAACAATTAACCTTAATTAGCGCGATTTCCGCTGAAAAGCGATGGACGTTTGCAGAAAGTATGCAATGAAAATAAAGGAGTATCTTTGAAATGATGTCAGGAAAATTGGAGTAGCGCACTCTGAATATAAACTTTAAGAAAGCGAAAAACCAACAAATGAGAAGACAATAAAAGTTGTTTGGATGGGTAACTAAAAAAAAATTATGTGGTTTGTTACCCGTATTGTAATATTTCCATTATTTTATCAATAAAATTTAGTTAAAATTTTCAAACATATGGCAACCTGTGCAAAATTATTTTCGGCTGTAAGCTTTCTTAGAGCTCTTTCTTTTGACAGCCGTATTGCAATATTTGCAGGTGGCAACTCTGTATCTTTTTTCTTTCTATATTGCAAGTTGTTTCTCTGGCACTACCTCGGTGGAAACTGCATTCATTATATGTACAGATATACGTACATACATAGTATACATATATATATATATATAGATCCATCTTCAATATGCGTCACACCAGCTAAGAGACGTCACCATGGACACTTAATATGTTCTCTCATAATTTCTTAGAATTCCTAATTCACAATGGGAAACTAAATCACTGCGAAGCCCTTAAAATGCATAAAATTAACTTCAAGTCAGAAGCCACCACAAACCAGTTGAATCACCAACCACCTCTGTTCACACCCCCACAATGTCAAAAGCGTATCGCTTAATGCTGAGTAAGCATAATTAAAGAAATACAAAAAAAAAAAACGGACTGGTAAGTGATACCCTTTTTATTATTAATTTTCATGGTCACCGCATGCTGATCGAAAATCAAATTAACAATGACATGTGTTTTCACGCATTCGGTCGCAAATTGCCCAAAAGTGTTACGGAGGTGGGGTGGGGTGGGGCTAGCGAAAACAACATTAAGGGGATATGCGCGTAGAGTGTCCTGCGAGCTTACACGTGTGTGTAGGTTAGTATGTGTGTGACGTGATGGGGGTGAGTGGTTATGCAAAAACATGCAATGCGCTTAGTCAACAACTGACATGGACAACACTCTTCTGAATCGGCAACAGCAAGTGGGTGTGTATGCAAGCCCCGCAAACAATACAATAACAATAATGACAATGCAAGTGTGAGCGGAAACAAGAGCTCAAGCCGAAGCAACAATAACAGGGTGTGTTGTATAGAGAGTTGCCACTTAATAATAATTTTATTGAAATCTTGGTCTTTATATAGATATTTGAGAAGCCTTAAATAAAAGGTATTTTTATATTTCGATACCGAAAAGATATGCGGAATAATTTACCGTACCGCTTTCTCGAAGATTACTCCTAAAATGTGGGCAATGATATTCTTATTTTTTTTTTTCTTCCTAACTTTTAAAGTGTTCATTACAAAATTAAACAGAAACGGGGCAACTTTTGGTGCTTTTGCCAAAAAAAAAAAAAATTATAAAATTTTACATTTGTCCTTTTTTGTATGGAAAAGTAAAATGCAACCTTGGGTAATACATTTTGAGCAGAAAATATCCGGCTATGTTTATCATTGACGTAAACTGCTCAGCAAATTTTTCGAATTTTTTTGAAGCCTCTGGAGATGTTCTCGGAATATTTCAATAGTTTTTTTCTTTAATTTCTTGGGCATTCGTTACATGGTATCGTCACCTGAAATGCAAAAAGACGTAAAAATATTGTAACTGAAATGGAAAAAGTCGTGACTAAAAATTTTTATTTTTTTCATTAAATGATGTGGGAGTTGTAATTCGATGAATTCCATCATATTAATCTAAAACTGAATTTTGAATTTTTTAATAGTTACGATTTTTTTGAATTTCAGCGACGATATTTGTTACGTCTTTTTGCATTTCAGGTGACGATATGAAGCGTTACGGAATTTTTTAACACCTTTCGGAACTTTTCTTATTTTATGGTAAGGGAGCTTTTGGAGTATTTCGGGGTTCTCAGTGTTTTTGTTTCGGGAACTTTTCGGGATTTTGTCCTGTTTTATTTTCGTGACCTTTTATAATTTATTTGGTTGAAGCTCTCTAAAGATGTTCAAATGAATCTTATTTTCATAAAAAATTTTGTTTTGGATTTAGAGAGCTTTTCTAAAGATATCTTTTGTCAGTGGCAACCCTGGCAGGCTTGTAAATTCATACATACATGTGTGCATAGGTAAGCGCGAGAAAGTGATATGTATGAAACAACAACAGCAATATTCAATACTTAAAGGCCCGTTCGGTCTGCCAAAGCGCTTTGAGTCGAGAGTCAACAGCAGCGTCATGATTTTGTTGTTAGCGTTGGTTTGCATTTTGCTATTAATATTGTTGTTGTTGCTTTCGGCTTTCAATTTCCCGCTTGTACAAGTCCACCCAACCATTTTGAGCAGCAAGTCAGCACGCTGCATTTAATATTTGTACGTTTACACGTTTGTGCGTGCGTGTCTATGTTCTGGTAATTAGTCGTGACATGAGCATCGATTGTCCTCGGCTCACGTAACGCCTGCAAAAGTCAACCAAATGGAAATGTCACAATTATCCAGTACAAAATTTTGTGCACCGGAAAGGGGGGGGGAAAGAATTGCAGGCACTCACTACTTTGGGGCGGCAAAATAAAGGTGAAGATTGCAATGGCAACACACAGTCAGTGTTTGTATGAAATCACTTCAATTGAAATATATTATGTAGCTAGTTTCTCAATAGGACTAGTTCTTCGAATATCTTTCAACGTTAACTAAATATAGTAGTATAGTTTAGGTTTTCTCTGATTTAAAATATCGTATCTTATCAAAGTATATGCAAGAAGCGCCTTTTTGGATTCGAAAGCTAAGGCTTCTTAAAAAATGGTTTGGATTTATTTATTACTATTACATTATTTATTTACTATTACAATAAAAATCTGTTTTTCGAAAGTTATTTTTCACTCATTTAGTATAATTAAGAATGCCAGTTACTGTCGAAATTCTTCCATTTTTTTCTAGTTTGTTAAGACCCTTTGAGATGTTTTCCTACTTAGCACGCCGTTTAACTTATAAGGTACAAAATTACTTACCGAAAAATCTCCTGCTTTGGAACTAAAAAGTGACTATTATTTTTAACCGACTTCCAACAAAGGAGGAGGTTATCAGTTCGTCGGAAGATTTTTTTATTATACCCGAGCGCACTTGTGCACAAGGGTATTATAACTTTGTTCACATAACGGTTGTTTGTAACAGGCAAAACGAATCGAGATAGATATAGACAAATGTATACATAAATGATCAGGATGAAAAAAGAAATCGATTAAGCCATGTCTGTCTGTCCGTCCGTCTGTCCGTCTGTCCGTCCGTCCGTCCGTCTGTGCACACGATAACTCGAGTAAAAATTGAGATATCTTAACGAAACTTGGTACGTGGACTTCTTTTGGGCATAGGACGGATGGTATTGAAAATGGGCGAAATCGGACAATAACCACGCCTACCTCCCATATAACGGTAATTTTCAGAAATACGAAAAGTGCGATATTTTAGTAACTACTGACGATAATTCACTCAAAATTGATATTTNTACGACCGCTTTTTAACGGTATATTTCAGAAATGCTTGAAACTGCAATATTTCGAAATTTAAGGACGCTAATTTACTTAAAATTTATACACCCCGGCTTATCGTGTAGCGGTAGCTTTCGGAAAGGTGGAAAACATATATTTAATAATTGTCTCAGAGGTGGTCCCATACTAATCTGGTTAAGATTATATTTTTTTTTTATATGAGAATTGAAGTCGGTTTTTTTTGTTAAAAATTACTTGTTATATCTCTTAATGTCTTTGGAGGACTTTGGAGGGGCTTGGAATTGGCCGATACATTCCAGTTTGCCGATCAGTATCGATAATGTGATATATATCGATGATTCAATGAATTTAAAAAATTCTAAAATCCTCAATAAAATTCGATAGCTGGACTAATTTCGATAAATGTGCCTTTCAATGGCTCAATATATTTCGATAACTCAAAAACGATATTAACCGATAACTCAATAAACTTTGGGTACCTATTTAATTTTCGATAACTCGGTTAAGTTTAATAACGCCACAGTTTTTTGAACAAATTTCCACAAATTTCGATAACTCGTTACACTCTGATAACACGATAAAATTCGAAAAGCAGTGATAATACGATGGACTTAAACACCCTGAAATTTCGATAACTTGATATATTTTGAAAACTCCAAAAACTTCAGTTCGATGAATCGACAAATTTCAGTAAACCAATAAATATCGATAACTCGATAAATTACAGGAACTCGATGCATTACTATAACTCGACAAATTTCGTTAACTTTACAAATTTCGATAATCCCACACCTTTTTATAGTTCGATAAGTATCTTTAAATTTCGACAACTAATTTTCTCTGTCTACAAATTTCGACAACTTAATAAACATTGATCAATTTAAATAAATCCACACGTTGCAATAACTCAATAAAGATGAAAAACCCCTTGAATTTCGATAACTATAAACTTGGATAAATCGATAAATTTCGGTGACTTGATAACTCTCGATAACTAAATTTATATAACAGAATTTGTCCGATCTTTGTAGAAAAATTCCAATATATTTTTTTTTTGCTTTTCAGTTACCATAATTAGTACGTACTGCTCCTTTGGTTCATTTTCGTCTTTATCTTCCGTTTTTTCTTCACTTTTTTGCCTCAATCGTTATCATTAATTTCTTCATTATCACACTTATCTTTATCAGGTTGCAGTAACAACTATACACCCAGAAATTTTTAAACGACGATTTTGACCGTAATTTTCAACTAATTTTGAAACCATAAAAAAGCGTACTACCCCCCAATTCTGTGCACTTGACAAATAATCAACCTTGACTACTTGTCAATAAATTTGCGCCTAAAACTATGCCGCTGACATTTGTCTGTATTTGCTAAGTTTATTGAGCATTTTTTAAGCGCCTAAAATTAAATTTTTCCAGCTTAGTTTAGGCGTAAATTTATTGAAAATAATAGTCAAGCTTGACAATTAGTCAAGTGCACAGAACTCTGGGGTTAATATATACAAATATAAGGTGACTGATTTGACTAAGGCGGTCCCCGCAGCCTGTAATACGCTTCAGAAATTCGGCAGTATAAAGATAATATTTATGGGAATTCCTGAAAGTATCACTTTCTCCAACTCTGTCGTGTAATTTTCAGTTGTAATCCTTGCTACTTACTTTAGTAATCCCTATTACTTAATTAAGTAAGGATTAGAGATAGATTAGACAAGCATTAGAGACATTAGCCATTTATGAGGTTTTTTCTTGTATTTTGGGTTGCGTCCTTGTAGCAAAGAACCACAGATATGTGCTTAATAACAATCGTTAAACAACCTGCCAGATATCATTACTTTAAGTTCCATCTGTCAACTAGCCCTTTCTTGCTAGATTAGCGCAGTGTGTCTTTCAACAATGAAGTCAATTCACACGTCTTAAAGAAGTTCGATTTTCCGCTGGGAATAAAATCATCATCCGTGTAATTTCTGTATTTCTAGTAGATACATACATACATATGTATATATTTATTTATTAAATAACCCAATATTCTCTTGTTGTATATACGTACACTTGTACTAACCAGTTTCACATTTCATTTTGAAAAGCCACTAAATGCACAAAATGATTAAAATCAACTTTCCAAATTATCCCAACAAATACCGCCACATTTAGATCCATATCTATGTATGTACATAAGTACATTCATTCATATGCGTGTTGACTAGTGGTTATTTGTCAGTGGTTCTGTGTGTTGAAATTTGTAAACCACAAAACTCATAATCAACACTTTTGAATTGTTCGCATTACTGGTGACTTTCGGTAGGATTCACTGCATTTATCTTGTTTGTTGTTGTTAGGCCTCTCTAATATGCACATGATATGCATGAGCGTATATGTAAATATGTAACCAACAACAGTAATATACACATAATAAATGCTGTCATCACTATGCCCACACACACACACACACACACACACAGCAAAGAGCAGTGCATTTTAACCCCAACCCCACACTGAATTTCTCTTCGAGCTGTCAGTTATGCTCTAAATCCGCTTTACTTTGAATGTGTATGTATTCATTTTGTTGTTGTTAACCCCTGCAGTGCATTATTTGTTGTTATGACTTTACAGTTATATGAAACCACCGGCAATCGTGTTGTGGTCAACATTTTGTCATTCATACATTTACTCTCAGAACTGCAAAGAGCATACTGCATTATGAATATTTATACTTTCCTCCATACATTTGTATGCTTATATTCTTGCACCTACATATGTATGTATGTATGTATATTTACATGTTTAATAACCAGTTTGCATTCCAACTGACTAGCATATCCTGCATGCACTCCGACTGACCAGCAGCGCGCCAGTGCTTAGTATCCTCTCAGCTTACTCGTTTAGCTGTCCTTTCGCATTATTGTTGTAATTTATAATATATGCAGTCATGCAAAATATCAACACACATATTCATATTTATATACTTTTATTTGATATGTCACATTACTCACAACATACTACTACGAGCGTGAAGGAAAGGGACGGCAGATGACTTTCATGTTTACTTTTCGTTAAACCTTTGGGGCGATCACAGCTGACTTCGTTGTGAATGCGAAAGTACACAATTTCATCGTAATTTTACTTGTGGATATTTTGAAAAACACTACTCTACTATAGCTATAAGTAAAGGAAATTTTGATTTTCGGACAGCAAAGTTTCATAAATTCTCTCTACTTGGTCAAGTTCTTTAAAATTTTAGAATTTTTTTAACAAGGCAATTGTCTCTCAACTCACCACTGCCTTTGAAGGAAAACAGATCTTAAGTTTCTAAATATTAAATGATATAAAAAAAAAAATTTAATATAATTTAAATTAAAAAAGATTTAATTAAAAAAAAAGATTTAATAAAAAAAGAAAAATATACAGATTTTCTAATACTAAATGAATAAAAATAATTGTTTTTCTTCTCAGACAAGAAATTTTTAATATTATGTTAAAAATAAATAAACCTAATAAAAATATGAAACCTCTTCTAAAAATTAAATGAAATTTAAAACAAATAAAAATGTCTAAGTTTGGGCGAAGCCGAACATCAAATACCCGGCGCACATTGCACGGTAAGCAGGGTGCTTTTATCCCTATTTGAAACAATTTCGATAGTATGTTCAGTTAGACTTAATGATATAAAATTATATAGTTTATTATCAGTACGCGATATTACGCGCATTTTCCAAGATTCCATGATAATGTTTCTTATTTTTAAAGGGTTGTTGTGAGTATCGATTTTCAGTAAATGAGCGTCCTTAGATATCGAAATATCGAAGTTTCGGTATTTCTTAAATTTAGCCTTATATGAAAAGTGGGCGTAATTTTAGTCCAATTTCAAAGACTTTCAACGTCTTGCTTTTATGTGGCAAGTACAATAATTATACCTAGTTTATAACGAATTGATGGAACGGTTACCGAGACACACATATGTGGCACCGCCGCCCATTTCCCAAAAATTTTTTATGGACGTATTTCTTGCAAAAGAATTATAGCGAACATAAATTTTAAATAAATTCTAAATAATAAATTTACTGATTTATCGAAAATTTTGTAATTCTCTAAATTACCGTTATAAGACATGTGGGCGTGGTTATTGTCCGATTTTAAAAAATTTCAGCCGTCTGATATGCTGTGCCAAATTTAGAACCGATTACCGATATATACACAACTAGTCATAAGTGGGCGTGACTACGCCCATTTTCCTACTTTCCGCCTAAAGATTTTTGTAAATATCAATTTGGAGTGAAACAGCTTTAGTAGTTACTAAAATGTCGCAGTTTTTGCATTTCTGAAAACTACCGTTATATGGGAGGTAGGCGTGGTTATTGTCCGATTTTGCCCATTTTCAATACCATCCGTCCTACGTTGAAAAGAAGTACACATACCAAATTTCATTGAGATTCTAAATTTTTACTCGAGTTATCGTGTGCACAGACGGACAGACAGACGGACGGACGGGCAGACATGGCTTAATCGATTTCTCTTTTCATTCTGATCACTTATGTATACATTTGTCTATATCTATCTCGATTCGTTTTGGCTGTTGCAAGCAACCGTTATGTGAATAAAGTTATAATACCCTTGTGCACAAGTGTCCTCGGGTATAAAAAGTATATAATAACGTATAAACATAAATTAATGTACTTTAAACTAAACAAGTACTTACTTCAGATAATATATATGTTGGATCCCTGGAATGGCACGCTAGTGCGACTATTAGATCAGCGCGAGAAAGATGATGTAGAAGTGCTCTCTCCCAAAAGATCTTTTCACCGTGAAAGTTGACAAGGGAGATTTTTTTTTGTAAGACTTTCGTGCCATAATAACCAAAACCTTTCAAGATATCTTGACTTCTGCCTTTATCCTTTAATTAATTATAAATGTTAAGTTAGCTATTAGCTGAATTAAATTCAGTTTTTTATTATGATAAAATGAATACATACAATCTCGCAATGAATGAATAAATGTACAAAAATCAAATTTTCTGGATAGGTTGCACTTGGGTCGATCCTCTTCATTAAAGCACATTGTGATCTACTAAATTTTTCAGGTGCGGGAATTAATAAAGCGGATGGTTTTCCCACACCTAAACAAGCTAAGTAGTTAAAAGTGACCGTGAGAAAAAAATTCTTTTTCAAAATTCAGATTCAAAACACTCAAGTATTGGCTTTATGATTTGTTGATCGTCATGACGAATGCAATGGAATGCAATGCAATGGAAGTCGTTTAAAGTCGAACGGTATATCGGTTGGGAACATTGTAATTCTCGGAATGAGAACTTCCTTACCTTTGGACTTCCCTTTGAGCATCGCCGCATGGATCACATTGTCCATGAGTTTTCTCACCACCAGTTATCAGTGAGTTGAGTGAGTTAAAGTGAGTTGGGGTGAATTTAGGTACATAAGATAAGGTGAGTTGTGGTCTCTCTATCTCTATCTCTATCCTTTTCTGTACCTTTATCCCCCTCGTTATCCTTCTCTAACACTGCCTAGCGCGTTTCTTTAATTCAGTATCAGCATTAAAGCGTACATTTTAGAAGCATTTCCGCCTCATTCGCCATGTTGATTTGACACTTCACTACCGCCACTAAAGAAGTTTAACTTAAAAAATCATAAATCATCGAAATCAGTTAATCGGTTCTCGAAATATGATCAACAAAACCGTTCCATACAAAATGTTAGAGGAAATAAATTTTCTTCATTCATTTTTCTGCTGTTCGTTGCGGAGGTAAATTCAACAAATCAAAGATCATAAAAATCGGTCCAGTCGTTCTTGGGCTATAAATGGTGTAACTATCCCGACTTTCTTTTATTATATTTATTTAATCATTTACCTTTGCAATCCCTTAAAAAAAACCTCTGTACAGACTTTGCAACGTCTTACAATAAATTAAATGCAAAATTGAGTCTACTGACTTTATTATGCTACCAATTTTTTACTTATTTATTTTTTTTTTTTTTAATCAAATACAGCTACTCTACCATCTGACAAACGCCAATAATAAAAAAAATATATATAAATATTGCAAAAATTTGCATTTTAAATGTTTTCAATAGACTCACGCGCTGCTGGCTGGCATGGAACAAGTATACTACAACAATCTGCTACCGCGTCTCAATAACCCGCCCAATAACCACGCCCACAACAATTGACAAAACAAATGTATGCACAGGCACATAGTGAAAGCGTCGTTCGTGGTAAACGCAGCGGCGACAAGCAACAAAGCCACCCAAACGAAAGCCAGCCGCCTCTGTAACATATTTTTTCTTTTATCGCAAATTGATTTCTCATTCAAAGTTACTACCCCAATTGGCAAGGCGCACAAAACTTCCATGCAAGTGCACGCACACACACGCACGCACACGCACGGCTTTTATTGAAAATGCATAAATTTTTGGTGAAAATTTGCACAAACAGTCGATAAAGATTAAATTGACAAAAATTTCAATTCCCATTTCGTTATTTCAACGTACATACATATAAAAAAATACCGTTATTCGGGGTACCTTGCTCGAAAGGGGGACGTTTTTGGAAAGCAACAAATATTCGATAAGGATTTATTTACGAGGAGCGGGGAATTTCGCAAGCCTTCTGGGTTTTAGTACTTCGCTGGGAAAACATGAAAAGGGTGTGGAACAGCAGAAAACCAGCTGAAGACGCATAAAATCGAACAAATGAAATGAGCCCAGCGACTGAGGTGAACTGAGGCAGCTGCGGTTTCTAAATTGGAGCGGTTGTATAAATGGGGTTTTGCGTTACGACAGCGCCATATGGGCGTTTACCATTAGGCAGTCAATAAATTATAAATGAAATGAAGACCGCAGCCAGTGCAATGGCAACATTTAAAAAAAAATACATAAAATTTACTTAACAAAATGAATGCAGTGTGCTTGTACGCTATGGGTAAACAAATGAAACGGTTAGGGAAAGTATTCTTTAAAGTTTAATTGAAAACTGTACATATGCACGTATATCGATACAATTATCGAAATGCATAATAATAGATTTATTTTTCGGGCTTGTTAGCTTTTAATTATCTGGATCATTATTAATGTATTTATCGATTATATTTTCTGCTTTTAGTCGATATTGTAATAGATTGTTTGGTCATTAGTTTCTAGCTTCTATGTGTATATTCTAGCTTGGATAAGAAAATAACTTCTCTTATGCGAAATTATTATTATTATTATTATAAATATGTTGCTATACCCATCGATTTATTCATCCAGCTCGTTTCCATTATATTCATCGAGACATTACCTATCGATAATATTTAAGTTCTTATTGTTGGTTGTACTAGGCTATTCTGATCAAATTGGTTTATGTGCAAGAAAAGACTTTCTTCAATTTTCTGCCCGAGCTTGGCGAAACGTCGGGCTGCTTAAATTCTGTAGTTTTAAATGTTAAGTGTAAAATAGTCTATTTTTCAAATAAAACGCCCCACAGAATAGTCTAGTACAACCAACAATAACAACATTAAATTGAAATTGATCATCAACTCATCGATAATATTTAGGGTTTTTATATCGATACAAAAAGCGATTATTTAACGAAATATGAAATATGGGAGTTTAAACGGACCGTCTAGACTGATAGACGCGTCTACTGATTTTTCGCTAACGTAGAAATCTTATAAACCGAAATGCACAGACAGTTACAATCATCGAAATACATGTCCATAAAAAATTAATCAAAATTCCTAACATTTTCTTTATCGATATCTTTAGTAATCTAGATATTTACCGATAATATTTTGGATTTCTTATCGATACTATAGTCGATTGTTTATGAAAATTTTAAAGTATTTTCAGCATTCCATTCAAGAGATTTCTTCAAATCCTTACTATTTCTCTAAATCAGGGACAGAAAAATATCATTACAACACTCGGTCGCACACAGACATATTTTTTTTTTCTATATATATTAATTCTGGTAAACTTTTCAAAGATTTCTATTTTTCGAGGTTGCCCAATAAAAATTAAAAATAATAATTAATATCTCCGTTTTATCTTTTCGCTCAAAGGAATTATTATTACTTGAATTTAATTTTTACTATTTTGCTCAGAGATAAAAATTATAATTTCTGTGTAATATCTAATAATTCTATGCTTCTGAAAAAGTATAAAAAATAAATCATTTTTATTTCTGAGCGAAAAAATAAAAATCACAAAATAATGTTTAAATGCTGATTTAAATTATTTTACTTACAATGGTTACCGTCCTGCTCTAAATACATATGTATCTATATACATACATACATACATATACAAAGCAACAACAAGCAACTCGAAACAGCCCAACCGATTTGAATAACACTTTTTTATTTGTTCGCTATAAACACCGGGTGATTTAAAACATGAAAGTTTAAAGTGGCCACCTGTTTGAAAAAGTCGACTAATTAAACTGATAAAATAAATTAAATATGACAATTTGGGTTTCACAAGAATGGGTTTTATTAATAATAAATAAACATTTAATTCAGTCAAATTGGTAAAATAAAAAGGTATATTATCACAGTAAGGATATCAAACTGAAGAGGTGAATTAAAACATAAAAAATAGAGAGTTGCCACCATTTTACAAATTTCACTAAAATGAATAAATGAAATATTACGATTCGGGTATCACACCAATGAGGTTTAATAAAGTTTAAGTTTCGAAAATATTTTTTAAGAGGGTTGCAACCTGTTTTAAAAATTTAATGAAACCATTGATAAGGTAAATGAAATGTTGCGATGTTGAAGTCGAAATAAAGGGTTTAAGAAAGCTTACTCCGAACATATTTTTAAAGTAGGGCTGCCAAATATTTGAAAATTGTTAATTTAATTTCATTTATAAAATAAATTCGAATATTACAATTTGGTATCAAACTAAGAAGGTCTAAGAAAGCTTAACTTTGGAAAAATTTTTAGAGGGTTGCAAAATATTTCAATGTATTAGTTCAATGAAATTGATTAAGATAAAGTAAATATTAAATTTTGGTATCAAAAAATTTAAATTAAATTAAATATTACAAAATGGTACCAAACGACAGCTATCTGGAAAAGTTTATTAGAATGAAAAAATTTATAAAACTTATTATCAAACGAACTGTTTAAAATTTATTTGACCAGATATTTTTCAAAAGCGTTGCCACTGATATTAATTTTTATACTGCGGGTTTAAGTAATAAAGTGAAGATACAAATTATGAAATATTTACGAAAAGAAAATTATTGAAAAAAGTTACTCCTATGAACATAAGTAATAATAACAAGTAAAAAAGTCTAAGTTCGGGCGGAGCCGAACATTAAATACCCGGCGCAAGTATTAAATATATGTTTTTTCACCTTTCCGAAAGCTACCGCTACATGGTAAACCGAGGTGTATCCATTTTGAGTAAATTAGCGTCCTTAAATTTCGAAATATTGAAGTTTCAAGCATTTCTTAAATTTACCGTTATATGAAAAGCGGCCGTAATTTTAGTTCGATTTCAATAAGTTTCAACGTTTTGCTTCTATGTGGCAAGTACAATAACCACACCGAGTTTGGTACAAATTGGTAGAACGGTTACCGATATACTTATATGTGATCATAAGTGGGCGGTGCCACGCCCATTTTTCAAAATTTTACCATAAACGTATTTCTTGGTAACGAATTGTTGCAAGCATCAATTTTGAATAAGTTAGCTTCAATAATTACTGATTTATCGAAGATTTTGTATTTCTCCAAATTACCGTTATATGGGATTATTGTCCTATTTTAAAAACTTTCGGCCGTTTCGTATGTTATACCAAGGTTAACAACTGTGCCAAGTTTGGAAGAAATTGGTGCAGCGGTTACCAAGATATACACATGTAACCATAAGTGGGCGTGGCT
>NW_016157261.1:25242-30186 GCF_001687245.7 Rhagoletis zephyria | reverse complement strand
GATTTTCTAATACTAAATGAATAAAAATAATTGTTTTTCTTCTCAGACAAGAAATTTTTAATATTATGTTAAAAATAAATAAACCTAATAAAAATATGAAACCTCTTCTAAAAATTAAATGAAATTTAAAACAAATAAAAATGTCTAAGTTTGGGCGAAGCCGAACATCAAATACCCGGCGCACATTGCACGGTAAGCAGGGTGCTTTTATCCCTATTTGAAACAATTTCGATAGTATGTTCAGTTAGACTTAATGATATAAAATTATATAGTTTATTATCAGTACGCGATATTACGCGCATTTTCCAAGATTCCATGATAATGTTTCTTATTTTTAAAGGGTTGTTGTGAGTATCGATTTTCAGTAAATGAGCGTCCTTAGATATCGAAATATCGAAGTTTCGGTATTTCTTAAATTTAGCCTTATATGAAAAGTGGGCGTAATTTTAGTCCAATTTCAAAGACTTTCAACGTCTTGCTTTTATGTGGCAAGTACAATAATTATACCTAGTTTATAACGAATTGATGGAACGGTTACCGAGACACACATATGTGGCACCGCCGCCCATTTCCCAAAAATTTTTTATGGACGTATTTCTTGCAAAAGAATTATAGCGAACATAAATTTTAAATAAATTCTAAATAATAAATTTACTGATTTATCGAAAATTTTGTAATTCTCTAAATTACCGTTATAAGACATGTGGGCGTGGTTATTGTCCGATTTTAAAAAATTTCAGCCGTCTGATATGCTGTGCCAAATTTAGAACCGATTACCGATATATACACAACTAGTCATAAGTGGGCGTGACTACGCCCATTTTCCTACTTTCCGCCTAAAGATTTTTGTAAATATCAATTTGGAGTGAAACAGCTTTAGTAGTTACTAAAATGTCGCAGTTTTTGCATTTCTGAAAACTACCGTTATATGGGAGGTAGGCGTGGTTATTGTCCGATTTTGCCCATTTTCAATACCATCCGTCCTACGTTGAAAAGAAGTACACATACCAAATTTCATTGAGATTCTAAATTTTTACTCGAGTTATCGTGTGCACAGACGGACAGACAGACGGACGGACGGACAGACATGGCTTAATCGATTTCTCTTTTCATTCTGATCATTTATGTATACATTTGTCTATATCTATCTCGATTCGTTTTGCCTGTTACAAACAACCGTTATGTGAACAAAGTTATAATACCCTTGTGCACAAGTGCGCTCGGGTATAAAAACGTAAAAAAACGTACTAAAATACAAGATGAAGTCTGTTTAAAAGGTCCTCGTTAGGTATGTAACATTTTACTCAGTCAACAATTTATTCAATATATTTTGACGTCGAGTTTTTCTGTTTATAAAATATCCGATATTCAACATACATTAAGTATACAGGTGTCATCTACCTACCTCTGGCCAGCCCTCGAACGTCTTCCAAGCTAGTATATCAATGCAAGTCTCTGCTACATTTTGTATATTGGAAAACATAACAAAATTCGATTATTTACCCTTGGCACTAGTTCAAGTGCCTGCAGTACCTATTAATGAGACATCAGACTATTTGACTATAGACGGCTCAGACCAGTTTCTAGAACAGCAAACAGGTATATCACTCCCACCTTCGGTCATCAAAGCCACCGTCAGAAACTGCATACATAGGCGAATATTTCGCTCGATAAGGCTTCGTGCGGTTGTAGGTGGACAAAGTGTATCTCCACCCGTCGTTTTGAGACAATAACTTAACATTAAACCAACCACAAAATTTAGAAGTCGTTTGTACAAATGTACTTTCAGTTACATAGAAATACCTGCCAAAAAGAAATAAAGTTCACATATTGCGGGAAATTGACACAAGTACTTTTTTGGAGTTAGGCAGCTACTCACATTCACGGAAATTCACCGGCGTCCCTACAAATTGATACAAGCAAACACCTAAGTATTGCACCGAAATGCAATCCAATCGCAAATCTGAATAAAATAAACAATGAAAATAGTGCATTCCGCTAACCAAACGAAGCATTAGTGCAAGCAAATTTGTTTTTACACAAGCTCCATGCCACGATAAAGGACTACAACTATTTGGCATGCAAAACAATGGAACAATAAAAAGTAAGTACTCGTAGCCGTAACGAAAGGCCAGTTGTGTAAAACTCTTTCGAAATGTTTTTAGGAACTAAGCAGCAATTTGTTTTAGCCATTTGCATTGGCCATGCCAGAAAGCGCTAGCTAGCAGGTGTACTATTTGTTCTTTATTTGTCGGCACAATCAATTCAACTGCAGTGGTGGTCATGGCTTACTGCAGCCGACTGCATTTGGCACGGATATACATACCTATGAACATACAATTGCAGCGTCTTCACCATAGAATTGAACACTTTTCTGCAAATAGATTTGTGCTGCACGCAATGAGAAGCGCGCCGTACACATGTCGCTCATACGCACCGTTGTCCAGTACAGTTTTTGTGTTTTCGTGCTTTGGCAGTGACCACAAAATACGAACGCCCGCCACCAGACAAAGTACAATGAACAAAGCACAAGTGAACGCTAAGTGAAGCAATTGGTCACTGGTCGCTTATCACTCAATCCCTTGCGATTTATAACCACTATGTTTTTTCGTATTGCATACGGCACCCTGTAGTTTAGCTACAGATGTGCTCGGCATGCATGTCACAACGCGACCGACCACCACACAATCAATTGCCACAAAATGGGTTTTAGCCAACTGTTACTGTTGGAATTTGTGAAATGTGATCAAAGTCTTTGCTATACAACTCAATTCTGCTCAACTCGATTGGTGGCGCATTAGACAGTGTAGTGTGGTGTAGCAATTGCAACTATCTGTTGTTGATGTTGCGGTTGCAGGAGTGTAACAAATTGTTGGGCCAAAGCTTGTTTATACATTTTACTGTTGGCAAGTTTTGCATTGCAATTCTAAGGCTGTGAAAGAAGATGGAAAATGATTGCAACATTGTTGTGAAAAATTTCGAATGGTTTTACGTATAGCTAACAGAAAGTTATACCCTTTAGCACTCAAGGTTGTAAAACTTAATGCAAAGTGGATCCTTAGCATTGAGCATGAATATTTTTTTTTATTTCCGTTTCCTTTTTTGAGAACAACTTAATCAAAATGGCCCACATTTGAGTGCCAGTAAAAGTGAAGTCGGACGAGTTCTGAAATCTAAATACTTACACACCTGTAAGGCAATTTGTGGTATTCAGTCTAGTAAGTGGAGCAGAGATTTTTTTAAACAACATGGTGTATTGTTTTGATTATCTTCTCGTTGGTTACAAAAAAAAATTCTCCTATGTTTCCCTTATTCCCCATAGATACGAAGCACAAAATAGCTATCATGGTGGTCAGTTCAGTGGTTCAGTTGTCAAATAGCCGTTGAACTAGGTTAGCTCATCGTGGATAAATTTACATATATGTATATTCCTTTAAACTATTTGCAATATATGCAATATTTTAAAAGCCAGCGACGTTTTTGGCAATGAAAAGGTAGTACTGGTACAAAACCATAGACGGATAAAGTGATTCCATAAAACAAAGTGGCTTAGAAATACTGTTACTAGAGCTGAAATGGAAAATATGATACCCCACTTTAGTAACTGGCTGGCCACATATTCAGCGTGACAGCGCAGTACGAACACCATGGAGTGTCCCTACAGGCAAATAGACATCTCTTTGATGGTTAGTAACCTCCCAGGGATGTCAGACTGTATCCTAGAAATGATATTCCACTAAACTCGATATTTTCTAAACGACAAAGACCACCCCAGGCTATCATCACATGAATGCTTTTATCTGAATATCTCCTACTGCAGACGAAGTGCTTCAGCTGCGCATTACTCTGTAGTATCTACTTACTCAGACTTAACCCCGACATAGTCATATGAGGAGACTCCGCGTGTCACTTCACGACCTGCAGCTCGACGACAACGACGACGTTTAAACGCGATTCACCCTCCGGCGTCTTTTTCAATCTGATATTAGAAAGAGTAATAACTTCGAGTTGTCAATATGTATTGCTAATCTTGTAAAAGGAGGATGCTGCTGGCATACAAAGATCCTGTTAATGTCAACAGATTAAAAATCAGGGCCATAAACACCTAATTTTCTAACTTCTAAAAGCAAGCAAGGTTAGTCTAGCGGTGAACGAACACAACACATAGTGTCTCCTGATAACACTCAAAAATTATTAGTGGCTTGGTGCACACATCACTAATGTAATGATCTAGAGGGAGATCAAGAGAGAGATCACGAAAAATCTCTCAGTTTGATCGGTCTTCTTTATGGCGCAGAATCTTGGATGACTTTGAATAAATTTGGAAGGACCTTGTACGAGTTATTGTAGTTATCCCGGGTCTAACTTTATTTATGTGCGATGAACTGCTAATCATGAAAAACTAGCAAAAATACCAAGTGCTTTAAAATATAATTGTAAACGAATATTAGTCTACTAAATAAACTTGTACATACAAATATATGTACTTGTTTCTAAACACATCCTCTTCACTTACATATTTTACTCTATTATGCAAATGCACTCGACTTTCACTTCATTTTACACAGTTCACTAAACAATCCTTTCGAAATTAATTTAGCTGGAAAATTAGTTCATCACACATGACAGCAGGCGGAAAAAAGTGAAAGTACAAAAAAAAAGTTAAAGCGGAAAAACGGCGATGAAAGTAAACTTAAAAAAGTGTATACGCTTTTAGCTAAAAGAAAAATTGCCATAAAAAATGCATAGGGCAAAATAACATTAACAAAGAGAAAAGGGCGTAAAAAATAGCCGCCTTTGTTATAACTTTTTTTTTTTTTTGTAAGCTACCTTATTAAGCTGCTTGCAGTTGAAGCAAATCGGCTCAATCACAAGTACAACGAAATACAATACAAATCACAAAGTAACTACATACGCTTATATGTAACAATAAACGCTTGAATA
>NW_016157261.1:0-24559 GCF_001687245.7 Rhagoletis zephyria | reverse complement strand
AGCCATTTGCATTGGCCATGCCAGAAAGCGCTAGCTAGCAGGTGTACTATTTGTTCTTTATTTGTCGGCACAATCAATTCAACTGCAGTGGTGGTCATGGCTTACTGCAGCCGACTGCATTTGGCACGGATATACATACCTATGAACATACAATTGCAGCGTCTTCACCATAGAATTGAACACTTTTCTGCAAATAGATTTGTGCTGCACGCAATGAGAAGCGCGCCGTACACATGTCGCTCATACGCACCGTTGTCCAGTACAGTTTTTGTGTTTTCGTGCTTTGGCAGTGACCACAAAATACGAACGCCCGCCACCAGACAAAGTACAATGAACAAAGCACAAGTGAACGCTAAGTGAAGCAATTGGTCACTGGTCGCTTATCACTCAATCCCTTGCGATTTATAACCACTATGTTTTTTCGTATTGCATACGGCACCCTGTAGCTTAGCGCACAGATGCCCTTGGCATGCATGTCGCAACGCGACCGACCACCACACAATCAATTGCCACAAAATGGGTTTTAGCCAACTGTTACTGTTTTGGAATTTGTGAAATGTGATCAAAGTCTTTGCTATACAACTCAATTCTGCTCAACTCGATTGGTGGCGCATTAGACAACAGTGTAGTGTGGTGTAGCAATTGCAACTATCTGTTGTTGATGTTGCGGTTGCAGGAGTGTAACAAATTGTTGGGCCAAAGCTTGTTTACGCATTTTACTGTTGGCAGGTTTTGCATTGCAATTCTAAGGCTGTGAAAGAAGATGGAAAATGATTGCAACATTGTTGTGAAAAATTTCGAATGGTTTTACGTACAGCTAACATAAACACAAACGTTAAACTAAGTTAGCTCATCGCGAATAAATTTAAATATTCCTTTAAACTATTGAATGCAACTCCTGGTCCTTTAATTTAACTTCCCAAATGGAAGTCCCGAAGTCCTTACCACCAGCTACCTGTAATTGAAATAATTGAGTCAAATGAATATTAAAAAAAAAAAAAACAGCGACGCCTTTGGTAATGTTGAATTAGCTTTGGTTAAGCTTACAAAAACAACGACGGATGAAGTGCTTCCATAATCCAAAGTGGTTTAGAAAGAATTGTGGAAGCAATTCGAAAGGCTTATCAACAATTGCACTCGGACTCATAAGCAGTTCATGTAGCGTTATTCTCCGTTTACCTTCTTATATATATCATATGTGCGATGAACTACTCATCTCATCATAAACGACTAGTAAAAATACCGAGTGCTTTAAAATATAGTCACAAGCATAAAATAGTTAATTTTGCAACAATTTCAAACGAATATTGGTGTACTAAATAAATTTGTACATACAAACATATGTATTTGTCTCTAAACACATCCTCTACACTTATTTATTATGCTTATTATGCTTTTACTCTATTATGCAAATGCACTCGACTTTCACTTCATTTTACACAGTTCACTAAACAATCCTTTCGAAATTAATTTAGCTGGAAAATTAGTTCATCACACATGACAGCAGGCGGAAAAAAGTGAAAGTACAAAAAAAAGTTAAAGCGGAACAAAATGACGATGAAAGTAAACTTAAAAAACTGTATACGCTTTTAGCTAAAAGAAAAATTGCCCTAAAAAATGCATAGGGCCAAATAACATTAACAAAGAGAAAAGGGCGTAAAAAATAGCCGCCTTTGTTATAACTTTTTATTTTTTTTTGTAAGCTACCTTATTAAGCTGCTTGCAGTTGAAGCAAATCGGCTCAATCACAAGTACAACGAAATACAATACAAATCACAAAGTAACTACATACGCTTATATGTAACAATAAACGCTTGACTACATGTGTTACAAACATACATGCATACATATATATGAGTGTGTGTGGATATCCCAGGACTTTGGCATCGTTATGCCGTCGTCAGTCAACATGTTATCGCTTAGACGCACTCATTACACGCCCAAAAGCAATGGCTTTTGTCCCTACACCTACCTACACAGCTGCCATGTCTTTGGCTTTACTTTGCTTTCGGCTGGTTTTTATCCCTTTTTGATCCTTCATACGTCAATTTTATCTGATTGAACTGGTAAATGAAGGCGCGCACACACACACGCAACGGCATTATTGTGGATAGAAAAGTGGATGCATAACCCGGCCGTAAATATTTAAGTAGCCCAAGGAAAGGACTAGTTAGCTAATACCTACATAATTTGTGAGACTTTGTAAGAGAAGTAAAAAGTATAATGGATATTCAGCCAGATAAATATATCTTAACAATTTCAGATTCTACTACGCTTGATCATTTTGTTTTAAAATCCGATCCTGCTTAGATGGAACTATATTATTTACTGCATGTGGAGACTGTAGGCCCTTATATCACTCTTCTCTAGTAGGAAAGCGTGTAGGTATTCTGGTACCTTGACGCCTTTCGAGATAAAATCCGACTTAAGCCAAAGTGGTGCATGCGGCATTTTAAATCCTAATTGGCCAGAAACTATCTGCCCAAATCAAAAACGATTGTAGTAGAAAATACAAAACGACGTATAATTCCATATATAAACATTCCGGATGTTCCAAGGAAACTTTTATGCAAATAAAAATTGAGATTTACTTAGATTGGTTTTCATCAATCGGTCAAGGTGTGGATAGCTAAATGAGCTGGGTGCTCTGCATCCAGAGTAACGAAATTTGGTACATAGTCATTGACAGAGGAAACAATACAGATAATGCGAAAAAGGTGCCCATAGGAGGAGACAAATTGTACGTACGTTTGACAGTTTGATGGGCAACCTCGTCTTTATGAGGTCGGCATAGTTTTGTCGCCCCGAACTGATTTTCTTCGAGACTGTCAATTTTCGAGCCAGGAAAGCGTCTTAATCGTCCTTGCTCGCATACACACCGGAGTAACACCTGTATGTGCAGAAGGTTGGCCACAACGTGTGAATTTGTTCAGCCAGGCAAATGCTAAAATATTTCAATTCATCCACAGACTTACCTCCGGAAAAGGCATTCGTCCAGGAAGATCATAATTTGTGTTCTTCTAATTAACGATTAAAAAAGATTAACTAAAAAAAAGGTGTAAATAGAAAGTGCTACAGAATTTCGAGAGCATAATTATTTTTCGAACGGTGTGTTTCTTGTATACAACTTTAACTTTATTTTTTACCTACCCTTTGCCCTACCTAAGCTTGATACTTCACATGCCACATTAAATGCTAACGCTTTTTGTGTTCTTTTAAGAAACTTGTTTTCAAATAAAAAAAAAAAATATATAAATATTCACGAAACAGTTTTATACTAAATTTTATCAGATAATTTATATCTAGTACTATACAAGTCTATAATTTCAAGCTAGCTGNATCAGATAATTTATTTCTAGTACTATACAAGTCTATAATTTCAAGCTAGCTGAATTCTAGACAAACGTCGACGCCAAAAACTATCATAAAAAGACAGTAACAACAACAGCAATAAATATACCAACGTCAAGTACTTGAAGCATTCAACAGTCAACAATAACAGAAAACATACAAAGCAAGACATAAATAGAAAAGTTGTCATAAATAAATAAAATAAATAAATAAAATAAATAAATAAATTGACAGGCCGAATCCGATCGAGATTTGAACTGACTAAACAGTCGTGCTCAGAAGGGATGGGCCAAAAATACACACGAGTCATGAATAACATGACGGAAACAAAAAGCGAACGTTGCGTGCTGTGTCTGGACGATAAACGTTACCCGGTGCGCAGCCCATGCGGACACTCGTTCTGCAAGGATTGCCTGGATGTCTACAAATCGTATCAGAAGTATGCCTGGGCCAATCGCTGCCCCATCTGCCGCGGTTGGATGAAAGAGAAGCGCCGTTTAGTAAGTTATTGAACACAAATTGCTTTGCTTTTCCTCCCCTAATTGAAGAATATATGTATATTATCGCCTCACTTACACACGCTTCGAACAGGTCAAGCGGAAGCATTCGGAAACGACAGATGGCGCAACAGCCACTACTTCAGCCACCGCGATCAGCAGCAGTAGCAGCCAGCTGGGGCCCACACGTATGCGCCTAAATCCATCATCAGCCACCATCGCCGCTGCGACAGTCACTGTCACTGCGTTGTCAGAAGCTGCCGCCGAAGCACCAACACCGGCACCACCTTTGGCAATGCAGTCAGCATCAGCACGCCGACGAACTCAGCATCGACCGTCAGTGCAAGCGAGGCTGCAGGTGAAGATGAAGAAGCCGAGGAGTTGCATGCAGCAGATTTAGAAGCGAACTGGGAGCAAAATGTGGGATATGAACAGGAAGAATTTGGGGAAGGAGATGTAGATGTAGAGGAATATGAAGAGGCATTGGGTGATGATGTGGATGTGGAAGAAGACGAGGAATCAGACGGAGAGGATGACAACGAAGAAGATGGGGATGATGAGGACGATGACCTATACTTTTTCGATGATTTCCTAACAGGGAAATTTGTGCACAGCTAAATCATAGACTACTGAGGTTATTAGAATGCACAGAGGTAATATCATTTTGTTTATTTATCCAAGTTGACTGGAAAAAAGTGTGTGTGGATCCCATGCGCGACTGTGATGAAACGTCTTCCTTCTATTATCCATCTCTCTCACCCTATTTAATATATCTATGAGTATTTCTCTGCATAATAACGAACAATTTCATCATTTTAATATTTAGCCCAATCGAAATCTAAATCTAAATTTAAATCTAAATTTAAATCTGGATCTTCATAGTAACCTTAGTCTTAATCTTAATCCTAGTCTTAATCTTGAGCCTAATCTTAATCATAGTCATAGTAATTAATCTTAATATTACTCTAGTCATTAATCTTAATCTTAATCTTTATGTTAATCTTGATTTTAATCCTAATCTTAATCTCAATCTTTATCTTAACCTTAACCTTAATCTTAATCTTTATCTTAACCTTAACCGTAATCTTAATCTTAAACTTAATTTTAATCTAAATCATAATCTTATTCTTCATCTTAATTTTAATCCTAATTTCAATCTCAATATTACCCAGACTCTTATTCTTAATCCTAATCTTAATGTTAATCTAAAATTTAATTTTGATCTTAATATCAAACTTAATTTTAATCTTGATTGTAATCTTATTCTTAATCTTAATCTTAATCCTAATCTTAATCTTAATATTACTCATACTCTTAATCTTAATCTTGATCTTAACCTCAATCCTAATCTTAAATTTAATTTTGATCTTAATCTTATTCTTAGTCTGGTTCTTAGCACTAATTTTACGTCGATGATTGCATTCGCACCCAACCAAAAATGTTTCGCATTTTATTCACGACGAATATTATAAATGGACTAAATATTTTAATTTGCATACTTCTAGGTGTAGTTCCTTTTAATGCTGCTAAAACTGATAGAGTTCTAAACCGTACGAATCCTGCCTCAGTTTTGAGAAAGTCATATTTGCTACGCATATGTATATACATATTTCTATGTACGATACGTATGTTTGTAAATCCCTTTATTTGCGTTGATCTCTGTGTAGCGCATTCGTGGGTATAAATTTTTGCCTATTAGCCTCGCACGCCGACTCCTCCTGTATTATACCTGCAATATCAAATACAGACAAACAATATATGTACATAGGTACATATTTGTTGGTATGTTAGCCGACATGAACGGACAGGTCATGTTTATCACCAAAATTATTTGTCTCGGGTTCTTGGGTTCATTTTATCCGCTTTCTACTCACACCTTTTGCCAGCATCAACGCCGGTGTCATCATTAAATTCCGCCACTGCTTACGCTATTATCGGGCACATCCCGCATTGTAGGCAAGCTTGTGTGGGTGTGTGTGTGGTGGCCAGCTCAAAGACCTATCAGCTGCTTAACAAATTCGTTTGGCGGGATGTTCGCTTGTGTTTTTCTTTTTGAATATGTATTCTACTGTCGTCTTGTTTATCGGATCAAATAGTAGGTTAAAGCTGTTGGGGTGTGGAAAAAATAGCTAAAGTTTAAAGAAAGGAATGTGTGAAAGTTTTTGTATATATACACTTGTGGTCAACTGATTAAGTTAAGGGACCTTTTACCGGCTTTGGTTTATTTAAGGTTTATAATTTTGTTATAAATAAAAAATAAAATTTTTGGGTGTAATTGTTAAAGTTTGTTAAATTTTTATAAATTTTGTAATGTGGATTTATGTGGTGGTGCTTATGTAATGTGTTAGACTATTATAAAAAAAAATAAAAACATTAAATAGACAAAATAAAAATAGCCAAAACCGGTCAAAATGTCACTTAACTTAAACAGCTGACCACAAGGGTATCTAAATATATATATGCGTATGTACATATGTTTTTTTTCCATTCAGTGATCACATTATTTAATGTTGTCACTCTGAATATTGCCATACACAAATACATACATACGTGTATGCATGTTAGTAACCCAAGCAGTTGGTGTTGATTTTTGGGTCCATTTCGCTCAAAGGTTCATGCGCCTGCAGTTTGTCAAGTAAAATTATGTCGCACTAATTTCCAGTCGAAAGGATTAAACGAAAGGATTTCGAGTTGAGTGAGCGTGCTAATGCCTTTTGACAAGTTTATTTAAATTGTCGGCTTTGCAGTTGGCTAACAGGTTGTTTATTTATTCTTCTTTTTTTATGCGCTGCTCAGCTTATTTACGCTTGCTCTTCTACATACCCACACAGCGCATATGCAGCTACAATTTTGGGGCACAAATTTACATCCGCATTAAAGCAATTAAAGTGTTTCCGAAAACCAAAATACACGCTTAATAAATACATACATACATATCATATGTACGTAAGTATGTATACACGCTTTCCAACTGTTCGCGCTCGGTACTCCGGTAGGTAATAAAATCCAAATGCCTCATAAATCTGTCATAAACACAGCACTGACCGCTAGTAAAATCATTGCCTAGGGACTTATGTTCTACATTCTTGCCAGCCCAACATATTGCGTAAATGAAAAGTCGTAGAACCTGTGGGTTAAATGAACAAAAAGTCAGCCGAGTTGGAGTGCATGTAAGTCAATGAATATATGTATGTATGTATGAGTGTATGTACTAAAGCTACATAGTTCGAGTATTTTTGTGTAAATATTTTCATTTCTGTTTAAATATAAAACCGTAAAGGCCCTGCAGGAAAAATGTCTAGTAACATAAGATTTAGGCTTCATCCAACATATGGAAATTTTTTTGGTGCAATAAACCATACAATAGTAAAGAAATCATGGTTAGATTGCGTCACATAAGCAGCCAAATCATGACCACAAAGCCGATGAATGTTATATTTCCCTTAAGTTAAGAGGGCTGGAATTATGAGGTTCCCGACAGCTACTCTATTTAGAGAAAATCGAATATACCTTTCCAAGAATGCTTTAACGAAAGTGCCTTCCTGCACATTGAGGGGGCTTTTCATAACACCATGTCTCAAGTCCAACGATACATAGATCTGTCCACTTCCGGGTGGATCGACACCATGCTCCGTGAGCGTGATATCACATCGTCCTTAGGCAACAGCTCCGTGAACATCAGAGCCATAAGAGGGTACCCGCGGGGAGGTGCTCTTTCTCCCCTGCTCTGGTCTCTCCTCGTGGATGACCTCTTAACCAAACTGCAGGAAAGTGGCTACGAGGCCGTTGGTTATGCGGACGACCTAGTAATTATTGTGACGGGAAAATGCGACAGTACTGTATCAGACGTTATGAGTGCACATCTGCGCGAGGTATCAAGCTGGTGTGCCAATGAGGGACTTCGCGTAAACCCGCAAAAAGCTTTTCTGGTACTGTTTACAAGAAGCTATAAGCTGAATATTGGTTCAGTTACCCTTAGTTAAACAGTGCTTCAATACTCTGACTAAATCAAATATCTCGGGGTTACCTTGGATAAGAGACAAAATTGGAATTCCCGTTTAGACAAAACTCTTAGCGAAGCCAACCGAGCCATAAGGGCCTGTCGAAAACTAATAGAATGGCTACACCGAACTATAGTCCGTCCGATTGTAGCCTATGCCTCTATAGTCTGGTGGCCAAAACCGCTGCGAAAAAATTCCAGTCCCCATCTATGTACACTGGTACACAGAGGAATCAAAGATGGAGGAGGGCAGAGCAGGAGCGGGTATCTGGACCTGTCACCAAACTTTCTATTTCAATGGGTAATGCAATGGGCGTAACTGCCCGTCAGCCTAACTCGGTGGCATATAACCTCCGCCCCTCCAGCACGGCCTATTGCTATTTATTCTGACAGCCAGGCTGCTATCAAATCTCTCAATTTTAACGAAGCAACGTCCAGAGTAGCCATATAATGCTGGAAGCCTCTCAACCTTCTGGCATCAGAATGCTCCTTGGCTGTTGTATGGGTCCCTGGACATAGGCACATCCCTGGCAACTGCCTAGCCGACGAGCTGACAAGGAGGGGGACGGAAACATCTGTAGTAAATTCTGCTCGGAATGCGGGCATACCTCCAACCTCCTGCAAACACAGACTAAAGGCGAAACTCGTTGAGGAGGTAAATATAAGGTGGGCTGTGGAAACTACCTGCCATACCACAAAGCAAATTTGGTCAAAAATTTATGTAAAGTGATCCATAGCGCTCACCCGGCTGGAACGCTCCTCTCTGAGATTAGTAGTCGGGTTAATCAACGGACACTGCCTGATGGGCACACACGGATAAGGGTTAGGGTAACCCACCAACGATTTCTGTTGCAGTTGCAGAGACGAGGAAGAGGTGGAGACCATCGAACACTATCACTGCCAGTGTCCCGCCCTGGCCAACATGCGCAACCACTTCTTCATCAAGTAATTTCTATATTGTTTAGCCGAATTCAACTCGGCAGACGTTCTCGACTTTTTGTGCTATATAAAACGCACTCAGTGGTTAAATTACTAAGGGAGGGAAAGAAATGAATGGCTTCGGCGCTCTGCGCGGGGCAGCCACTATAACCCAACCTAACCTAACCTAATCCAGCATCTCCTTCCATTCCATAGGATTTAAGAAAATAATGAGGATAAATACTCCATATTATTTATCGAGTTGGAGCTGGAAGCCCCCTCTTTATTGACGGCACCGAGGGAACCCTCTCTAGGTACCACATCGGCACCCTAAACTGAAGGGAGCCCAAACCACATAGATCTCAGTAGAGTTCTGCATTCTTTCTTTACTGATTTGTTTCTAAAAAGACGCTTTGTGTAAACTGATACACCAGTTATCTGAGAATATGACGACGCGTTCGCTCGAAGGCGAGCTGCTATTAACCCAGAAATGAGTAGTAGCAAACGAAGAGTCCGTTCTCCAATTCCTTGCTTTACTTTGTATCCAGACAGACATAACGAATTCCATTCGGTTTTAAGCGACCTATATAATTCTATAATACTTTTGGCGCTATGTAGTCAACATCTTATATTAAGTTCTGATTAAAAGAGTGGGAGTCTCGATACAAAAGATTCGCCCTCAGTGAACTCATTTCCCTACAGGCCCTATATAAAGCTCTTCAAAGCATCACGCACACACACACACATAACTGCAGTGCCAGTGTATAAGACACTTCCTTCTTGTGTGGCCTAAGGTCAACGAAGGCGGGACGGCTACACGCTGGCGCAATACAGTAATTATAATAAACTTTTGCCAATAATTCATTAACAAAGGACATGGACACGCAGTGTTAGACAAGGCCTCTACGTGCAAGTGAATATGTATGTGTTTAGAAATTTGGTTGTATTTGTGTCTTTTTCAGCAAAGCAAAAAAATGTTCATTAAAAGTAGCCAAAGTAAGTATGTTTGACTGGAAATATTTCGAGACTAAATACTATATTATATGTACATACATACAAACTACATATGCGTTGAAAGTAAACTGGCGGGTGTTGGGCGCTTAAAATATAAATAAAACGTTAATGAAAACAGCTTTTGCGAAAGCATATAGAAATACACTGAAAATTTATTATTTTCATGAACACTGTTAATTAATAGATGATAATGGTAGTGGTAATAGTAATGTTAATTTTAATGGCAGTGGTGATAGTAATGATTGGTAATGGTATTCGGTAATGCTACTGGCAGTTGTGAAGGTAATGGTAGTAGTAGTTGTGATGGCAATGGTAAAGATATTGGTGGATATAATAATGGATAATGGTTATTGTAATGACAATGGTAATCGTATTGGTAATGGTAATGGCAAAGACAATGCTAATGATATTGGTAATGGTAAAGGTAATCGTTATGGTAATGTCAATAATAATAATTATGGTAATGTTAATGATTATAATAATGGTAATGGTAATGGTTATAGTAATGGTAATGGTATTCGGTAATGTTAACGGTACTGGAAATTGTTTAGGTAACGAAAATAGTAGTGGAGGTGGTATTGGTAAAGATATTGGGAGATATAATGGTTATGTTAAAGACAATGACAGTGGTTATGATAATGGAAAAGATAATCGTAATGGTTGGTAGCAGATATGGAGATGATTATAGTATTGGCAATGGTAATTGTAACGGAAACGATAAGGGTAATGATAATGTTAGTGGTAATGATAAAAGTAATGCTATTAGTAATTGTAAGGGTATTGGCGTAACATAATAGTAACCGAATGCCAGCAATTTTAGAACATTTTCCTAAAACTAGTTAAACAAATTTCTTACAGTGTCCTTATAGAATTTTTAGAGTGTTTATCACCGATGAAAGAAAACAAAGCGGTATACGTGTACTAACAACATGCCCTTGAGCATCATTAGCAACAAAGTGAGTGCACAGAGTGTACAGAAGTTCAGCAGTACAGCTGGACGAGAAAGTAAAACTGATGGAGTAGTGTGAGTCACCGGGCGACGCTCAATGACCATTGGCGATACAAAACAATTTATTTAAGCATAAAATGGCCAAAGGATGAACGAAACGTGCTGGCAAAACACAGCACACACACATACATACATATATGTATGTATTGGATATCCGTTAAAGGTGCCTTGCTTCCTAAATAATATGCGGATATGAGCAGTTGCCGCTTTTTCTGCTTCCTGCCAGCTGCGCCATGTTCCTTTACTTATTTTATGACCAGCATGTGCACACCAACAACAAGAGCAATGGGCGACTCCGCTTGCTAAGCGCTCATAAACTTCAACGCCAGCCAAAACACTCATAAACCATGTGGGAGTAGTGGAATGGGAAATGGGAGCAGAAACAGAAGTATGTATGTATGTAGAAGCCACATATGAACACTAAAGTATTGTTTTAGTACAACTTTTTACTTCAGTTGCAAGTAGCGTTGTTGTTGTTTTTTTGGTTATATGGCACTGACATTTAATGCAAAAGGCAATAATCGAGGTCATCAGTTAATGACCAGCAGCATGTTTTAGAGGATTGTATTTGTCTCTAACAAAACCCACACACACACACACACACAAGTAAGTCAGCAATAATGCAAAGACTAGCGTTCTCGCTGAGCTTAGATTAGTCGTAAAATTGCATAGCCCTTTCATTAAACGCGCTCACACGCTCAGCAACAGCTTACTGCAGTCGTTTTACGTTTATTAGATGAATTACTTATTTGTAGAGTGCTTCTTGGCATGAGCCAGCGTATTTTCCGTTTTATAGTTGTGTGCTTTATATGTATTTTCATTTATATGAATTTTTATTGCATATCTGTATATGTGTAGAGTATTTTAATTGAAACGCAACATAATTGCTAATTAAATTTTTATGGCTTTCTAAGAGCGGTGATTAATTTTCGCCATAGCAGCATTTTAGGTGGTGTGGAATGCGGTTAGCAACATGTTTATAGTGAGTGGTATAAGTGGCTATTGGAACCATAGAATTCCTAGATAGGATTTCAATATTTAGTTTAAATTTAGTGGCCATATCAAATTTAATATATATATCTGACACTCATTCAAAAATATGTATTCTAACATTTTTTTGGGTTACTATAGAGAGCGAGTGGGACCTGTGCGACTTATTTATTTTACAGGCTCACTTTTAAGTAATGGTAAACGTTGTTCACTTCTGCTACGGTCTCGATTTATGATCACTTAGGGTAGGAAAACAGGTCGCTCAGCAGCAGTTTTTAGAATCTACAGAGCAAATTTTAAGCCTTTCACTTAACATTCGTCTTTGCTTCGCTTTGGAGTACTTTTCACGTAGTTGAACCATATTCCCGGTCATTACCTACCATTTCCGAAGTATTTGTCGAATTTCAACTGGCCTTAAAGGATAACTATTTAGTACTAAAAGTGTACAACTATTAGTGGCACTGACTGGCCACTCCTCCTTACTAGGCAAATTCTACAGAAGGAATTCCTTGGTAGACGTCATCTTTGCAGCATTGGGGTAAATTTCCGGCGTCTTGTATGATCCCTTACTACCCTTAAAAAGTTCGTCAGGCCTTCTTTGATACAAACTTGGTGAAAAAGATTTTGAGGGTTCACACTCGTCCCGTTTGGTCCATAGCAAAGATCTGTAACGATTCGATTTTTTTTAATATTAACTTAGTGGATATAAATCTATGAATAACATTCATTCGGAATCTAAAAGTCTAAAATCAGAAATCCGAAAAGAGTTCCCTTGAGGGTGTTCTGCGAAATCCTCTAGATTTAGGCGTATTCTCGCTGAGAATCCTGCTCCGGTAGGTTACTTTTGGCATTAGATAGGAAATCGGACTATGAGTGGCGAAGAGTCATTGAGTATGCTTTTAGTACTCACTTTCTTAGGGACCGTCGCCCGACTTGGGCGATAAATTCGTTCAAACCCTAGGATCCGATGGCATTTTGCCTGCGCAGGCGCAAAATGTGCGGACGTGTCCTTCCGCTGGCTGACCTCTATCTGGACGAGATGCGTAAGAGACGGGTATACTCCCGAGGTTTGGATGGTTGTCAAGGTAATGTTCATCTTGAAGGCCGGAAAGAGCTCTCAACTCCTCTCCCCCAAGGACTTCAAGCCAATTATTCTCTTATCGTTTCTTTTGAAAACGTTGGAGAGCCAGTTAGAGCTACACATAAGGAGCACAATTGTGAAGTGGATAAAAGAAGCATTCATTCATAAAGATTTTGGAATGGGAGCCTTCCTCTATATAGAGGGAACTTTTAATAATATCCTGCCGGAGGCAAAGTTAAGTAGTCGGATAAGCTTTGGGGTAGAATTCAGACTCATCCGGCTTATCCAAAACTTGCTTTGTGACATTGCTTGCATACATAGCACAGTGAATAGACGCACCTCGCAGGCAGGCGTCATCTCACTCCTGTTGTGGGTCGTGGTAGTAAACGGTCTACTAGAGGAGGTGAAGGAACATGGCTGTCGGGTAATCTCCTACGCACACGATGTTGCATTTATGGTTAAAGGTAAATACTCCGGTACCCTCTAGTAACTAACCCAACGGTATCTAAACATGGTTACTAACTAGCCAGCTAGAAGTGTCCTCGCTCAATCCCCTACTGAACATAGTGCGTGTCGATTTTGCAGGCAAAACTGCCACAACCGAACAGCTATTGGATTCAAGGAAACTAATTGATTGACCTACTTAAAGACTGGATACTCCGGAGTTCTGGGGGCTTCGAGCACATCTTTAGTCGTACGGATTACTGCGCCACCGAGCTTCTTGTCTCCCCACCTTTAATTAGGGGAGGATTGGACCAAGCAGAACTTCTAAAGCAGCGGGAGCAGTCAACTTCTTCCCGCATGCATCGAAAATGGATGGCAGAGAATATAAGAGATTGTTTGACCAAGTACCTATGCAAGTGACTATTCCGTTTACAGTGGGCTGTATTTGAACGTATTGCCATGTAAGGCTCAGGTCCAATTGGAGTTGAGTCTGTCCGCTTTCTTATTCTACTATATATGTATGTTAGTGGCTTGTGACCTTTATCTGTGCATTTGAAAATTAGCGATGACGTCACCTCGAAAGATGGCAGGGCCTTGAGTGCCGCCGGCTATCACTGAGAATCAGAATTCAACACAAATTTATCTCGGCATACAGGCTGACGGCGTAAATTTCGATCCTAAAAAATACCCCAGAAACTTTCAATGTACTCCCAGTTAAATAAGAAATTCATATATGGAGAGATTTTTAGCAAAGTAGGTAACCGATAAAATATGATTTTAACATCCTTAATAACAAATATTTAACGAGACATAGGGGAACCGTATATATAATTTTGTATGCAGATACATACATATGTATGAGTGTAATATCCAACTACAATTCTAAAAAAGCTTAATATTTACTGTAAACAATCGTGTACATTGTATCAAATATTTTGTTTATCTTCTGCAATTTTTCCCTCGTTTTTACTTGTTGACCGCATTGCGGATGCAATTTATTGTTTTCTTATTGTGCTGCACTTTTGCTTCGCTTTTTTTTCACTCTTAATCCAGCGAAATTGCAAATTTTAACCACACAGCAATAGCGGCGGAATTGTGCAAAAAAACAGATAAAAAAAATATAAATTCTAATAAAATGTTGCCATAAAATATTGCACTAACTGCTAGCGATGTGCATGCCACTACAACAGAATTGTGGCTGTTGTACTACAAATTGTTGGATTAGTGCAAAAACCCCAACTCGTCGTTCGCCAAGAGATTTTTTTATACTCAGTAAGTACTACAAGCTTTTAAGGACTTTTATTTATAAACATTTTACATACAAATGCGCGAATTTATGTATTCCCCTAAGTGACCTAAATAAATAGATGGTGGTGATGTGTGAGAATTCCCTGCAAGTGGTGGTTGTTTAAAATGTGTATTGGAATTTACATGGCTTAAACTTGTGTGATCAAGATATAGAATAAGCAATAAAAGGCACTCGCTTTAATTTTCGAGGGGGTTTTTAAAGCCAATATGCATTTGGTAGAGAAAAATTTAATTAGCAATTTTGAAATAGAGTTGCCAGCCATCACGTCTTTGATAAAGGTTAATGCTTTACAAAAATTTAGCACAGGCTTTTTGAAACAATTTAATCTACAAGTATTTGGGAATAGGGTTACCAGCTGAAAAAAAAATTACAGAAATTAGTAAATGCTACCAAAAAAATAATTTTATACTTATATACTAGTCTATCTGAATTTTCTTCAGCTAGATCTCTTTGGCAAAGTCCGGGCCAGTTACAATGCAGCTATATTTAACAACTGATCTGCTACTGGAAAACTCCATTACTCTGTTTTGACAACATAGAGCCCAGAGAGAAAAGCCAAAAGAAAGATTCTGAAAAACTAAATTCAAATTATCTGCTATTTTCACGGGCAGCTCCAAAGCAAGTAGAGTAGGCAAAGGGTTTTACAAGAAACAAACATTAAACCTAAACCTACTACCTGTTCGAAACTAATGGCATGTATCGAATAAGCTATCTTCGCAATACATTAAATGGGTTCCAGGTCCCAGCGATATTCAACGGAAGCACGCCGCAGATAAGCTAACCAGGAAGAGAATCGTATCCCCCTTAGTAAACTCAATTCAGGAGGCAAGAGTTTCACTTTCCTTCTGTAAGTATAGGCGCAAGATTGATTTTAGTAAAAACGCAATAGTCAGTTGGGACTATGAATCCTCGATTATTTGTACAAGGCAGCGTAGCACCTCCTATACAAACGGAATTTTTTATACTGCATATTTCAGGAAGTGTTTTTGAAAGTGTACAGGAGCTTGGTATGGAGATACATAAAATCAGTTCCATACTTATGGAGTAAAGCTGCCAATCAATTTTAACTTGAATTAAGGGAATTACTTATTTGAAAATTATATTAAAAACGGATGTCAAGTGGCCTAAAAAAGTTGTACATAGTTTGAAAATATTTTGATAAGGGCTGCCACCTGTTTGAAAAGACAAATTTAAAAAAATTACTGGCAGGCTATCTGAAGAATTAAAATATAATGTATTTTGGAACGAATTTCCGTCATCCCTAGTCAAATTTGGTTCGGTTAAAATATAGGTGTCAAAAGAAATATTTTCAAGAAACCTTTAGTTTGAAAATTTAGAATATTATGGAGTTTCTTTACAAGGGTTGTCCCCTGTTCAAAAATTAAATTAAATTAAATTAAATTCTCCGACAGACAGGCAGCTCGATATGCCAATGGCCACTTTTAAATAGTTCGTTAGAAATCACACCGTGGTAAAAACCACAAAAACTTCCGGGACTATCTGATCTTCTTATAGCAGGAAACGTGCATCGCTTTCCTTAAATTTAAGCAGAAAGGAAATATAATTTCTTATGAGGGTTCCTATGTGACACTGCCTCATTGGCTTACACCCATTAGACTAGGAGTAGTTGGTGGAATAGGAAGAAAAAATGTTTAACACTTTTTATGCCATTTCCCGGCTTTAGCTTGCAGAGATCTCAACCAAGAAAATACTCTCCAGCCATTCCAACTCCACAGACCATCTCAGCGATATCCAATGCGCACTTTACCCAAGCATCAATCTAAAAAAAAGGGGCCGCCATAAATATTGCCCTTACGAATTACACACTTTTTGGCACTTATTTCGACAACAGATTAGCATTACCAAACCCCGTCGCCTAAATATTACTCAAAAGTATAACAAAATCTACTAAATCATATTTGAAGTGAAAATTACCACATTGAGTTAAGTTAAATCGTAATAAATAAATCTCACCAAATACTCAGTGGCAGCACGGTGAACCCAAAAAATTCAACGCAAAAGCCAGCCAACTACTTAATACAGCTAAAATATGGCTCCAAGTAAATATTTGATAACTTACAATGCGCCAGGACACGGCTACTTGCCACTTGCCTGGCCGCCAACCGCCCACAGCCCTTGCTGCCCATGCTGCGGCCGGTCGGCCATCAATGCGTCGGTGAAGTGCTCAGCTATTACGCGTTAAATGCCGTCTAAATTATAATTTATGGCGCTTTTTATTTTCGGCATTACAACATTACAAGAAAAAAAAAAGTGCTACAACAGCGCAGCCATGTAACTTTCATATACAACTTTCGCAACAAATTTCAACAACTTGTCGAAATGTTGGGGCAAAGCAGCGTACTGACGTACTTTTTTATTTTTCTTACTGTTACATCTTTTTCCCTTTTTTATTATTTTTTTTGTGTGGAATGTGTGGGCGTAAAAAATAAACGTAGTAGATTTGCTGCTCCTACAGCTGCCGCTGTGTGTGTGTAAAGTGGGAGATTTTCACTTGTTACTTTAATGCTACAGTTTATTTAACCAATTTCTCGTCGTCAGCGTCGAAGAGTCAGTTTATTTTATATGGAATGCGAACACATGTGTGTGTAGCACACACACACACACACACCCATACACGTATACGCATGAGTTTGCATCATTTTTGCCATGGCGCTCAAACTTCGCCATTTGCTGGCACGTCTTGTGTATGTGTGCGTATGTGTGTGCGCGCGCAAGTATGTAGGTGTAATAAATTTTCGTTCAATATTGAACTTAATTGATTTATAAATGTTTGGGTCAATTGCCTTAAATGTTGGCTGCCGACGGAAAATCGCTTATATAGCAATTTTCTCACACTTGCTACAAACACATACAACGCTAAGGATATCCTTCTTAAGCTCTACATACACACCCCTACAAATACTTCGTCGCACAGCTTCCGTGTCTATGGTAGTGTCTTTGTTGGCTTCACTTGATTCGTGTTAAGTGGTTTTTGGCTTTCTGCTTTTTTTTTTTTTACCAACAAATTTGTTGGCTCTCCACTCTTGTATCTGGCTTACCATGTGGCTTTGTGTGCTTGTGTTATTTGTTGTTGTTGTTGATGCTTGTAAAAATATTCTACATTCTGTCTTATTGGCTTCTTTACTAATGGCCTTTTCGGGCTTAACAGTTGATTGGAAAAATATTTTTCTTTACATATATCCTTCAGATGAGTTTGCGGTGGATCTTCGTACTTACATACATACAAACATTCGAGGATGTAAACATTTGTGACATCGAATAACCACAACTCAATTTATAGTAGGAGTATTTATGAGCATATTCAGGCTAAACTAAAGCATTTCCATATTTAAGCCTACAATTCTAAGGACATTCGGGGGGAAAATACAAATTTTATGGAGATCAAATATTTTATAAATTATTTAGAAAATGAGCATTCGAACCACAAACAAATCAAACGCGACAAGCTTCTGTGATATGCCTTCACAATTTGGCTTAAATACTGCACGTCATTTAATTTCATACAACCGTTTTTAAAAAACAAAAAACCATCCACAAAATCCGGTAAAAAATATCTAATGGCTCCACCATTTTTACTTCCATGGTATCCTTGGAAATGTGTTCATCAACTTTTTTTATTATAAATTATTTATGCAAAATATTTTTTAAAATGACTTTAATTTTTAGTTTTTCAGATGCAGAAAATTTCAGAAAGATGAACAAATTTATTTTATATGACATTTTTTCCTGGACGAAGTCTCGAAGGGTTTAAAAGCTTTGAATTTTCGAAATTACTCCAAAAATCAAAAATACAAAATCGATCGATTTTTGGTCCATGGAAGATGTGGCACAATTAAGCTCCATTATAATTTTGTATTAATTGAGCCGCTCGCAGCACAACTTGATTAACTCCTAGGGCACTACTCCGACTTCGGAAAGCTACAATGCAGCATTCGGCAAGCCTTTTGCTATAAAAGGGAATTTCTTGCGTTTTCTTTCGCTTCTAAGAACTCAATAGAATGCTATTTTTACCCAACTTTCGCGAGTAATGATTGAGGATTACCAGCCGCCGCACTGTGCGTAAATTGGACGAGAAGGAAAATCATATTTTATATGGGCATTTCCAGGGGAAGGTCTTTATAGTCAAAAATTAAAAGTGCTTATTTTTCAATGTACATTGGTTACATTTGCAGGAATATTTTTACAAAAAATTTACCCATTGGGTCAAAATTTACGAAATGTTTGCGGTTTTCGATCCTCACACCAAGCCTGCACGTGTTTAATGATATAGCGCAAAGTTATTAAAAAAAATTGTCTTCCAACGTCATTAACGTTTCTTCAGGAGTTCCTCAGGGAAGCTACCTTGGCCTCATCACACTAGTCGTCTAAAGCTCATTAATTTGCCTACACAGGCTTGATTAATAGCCCATTCCCTCTGGCTGGGGTTAACATTTATACTCTCTCTCTCGAGTATCAAGAAACTTTTGACCTCTGTTTTTGAAGCCATGCAAAACTGATTTTGAATTAAACAAATCATTCCGTTCTTCATGTAAATACTTTTACTCTCATTCCAGCACGTGACTAGACCAACCACAATATCCGCATACGCTAGAGTGTAGATATACGGATAAGCTTGCTGCCTTTCGGCATACTTGCATTACGAACTGGAATAACTTTCAAAAAAAAACTCGTATCTACAAATTTAAAATCAGATCTATCGAAGACACCTACAGTACCTACGCGAATTTGGCGCCAAGACGGATTGTTTGTATTAGGCCGTTTAAGAAATCTTGTCCGATTTTCTACCAAACTAAAGCACGCATACCTTGGTGGAATGATCACCTTAGAAAGTTTCGGAAGCAGGTAAGAAATGCTGCAGCGCATATTACAGAAGCAAGATCTGGGATGAGTACAAGTCCCTCTTAGGGTGGTATAAAAAGCCCAACCATCCGGTACGCCAAAGAGGCCTCATGGAAGCAATTTCAGCTCGTCAAAGCTCACTCCCAGCTTACATATTTAAAGAGGATTTGAGGAGCTTACAGAAGTAGTATTAAGTGGCTGCATCCAGAAGCGGATTGTATCTCTGTTAAGGAGCGGGACTCATCACGCCGAATTAAATGCCCAAAGGCAAGGCACTGCTCACCGCTCTTACGGCTAGTGGTCTTGAAAGTATCTAACATTTTCTAATTTTTTGTCCCCTATCCAACCAAATAAATCCAAAATGTTGAAATATGACTGTCGTTAAACTCAGCCGAAGAATATTTAAACTTCTGCTGGAAGTTTTAGCAAACTTTAACTCTCTTCGTGACAAAACTCTGAAGGCAAAAGAACAAAAAACGAAAGCGGCCACAAGTAATGTCCGCTGCTAAGCAGAGATAATTGCATTCCGCGTTGGTTAAGTGCAAAAATGCAACACGAAACGTGCGAAATGCGAGCTAAGCAGTGACACTAAGACGTCACGGCAAAGATGACAGACGACACAGGCACAGACACAGACACACAACGACAACAAAACTGCATAGATCTTGGGATAATAAGGACTTATTTATGTAGTTGTTGGTTGCTAGAATAGAAATGCAGAACAGCTGCAGCGAAAAGCATCTTAATGACATTTGAAGCGAGCGAACAAAATTGANATTGGCGCGATACATCCGTTTGCCAACACTTACATTCTCCCTCCCCTCCTGTTCCTGTTCTTGCTCCATTCCAAAATTGGCCACAGCTGTTTGCACGCCGTCAACGCTGTCGCCTATGCCAGTTATGCTTCGCTACACACCACAGCATCTCAGCGTGAGTGAGCATGTCTCCGAGTAATATCTGGCCGTCATGTGGCTCTCATTCCTGCTGCTGCACCTCTAAGGGCCGTTGTCACCATCTCTGGTTAACACTAATCTCCAGTTAAACATCGTTACCGACGTTGTCGAAACAATGTTATATGCATGGAGTCAGTAACGGTGTTTAACTGGGGATTAGTGTTAACCAGAGATGGTGAAAGTGGCCCTAAGCGTCTCCAGTGCAACTACACGTTTATTTGCGTCAATTTTATTCGGAATAGTTTCTTCTCATCTTGGATGCTTTTCAACGTTTTTTTTTTTACTTTTACCTTTACTTTTGGTTAGATTCTTTTGATTTCTGAATTAATTTTGGTATTAAGATTTTTTCGTCATCGAAGGGGTTTTTATCTATTCTGCTGGGATGTCAGATCTCTAGATTCACATACTTACTTACTTCAAATTCTATAACAGAAAGTTAAAAGTTCGATTTTTAGGTAGACAGAATTTAGCTGTTTCCTGGGAATTATAAGTTACCCAATTCCATTTAGACTCAAAGTGGTACCCCGCCACACTGATATTTTAGGGAACTGCATAGCAATGACGTAAGGCTTTCTATAGAAACTGTGCTGTAGGTCAAATTACCACTTTTTCTGTGCAAAATTAATACATAGCTATATAAAGAAGAAGACTTCCAGTAAATCAACCCATACACTCCCAAATTACAATTAAGTTGATAGGGGTTTACTGCGAAAATATCCATGCAAACGTTCCACAGTAGTACGCACAAAATGTACTTTGAAATCGAATAATAAAAATTGTATTAACTTTCATTCAAATCTATACTCTAAGGATGGTGACAGCTTTATATCCGAACTATATTTAGGAATGTTGCCACTTGTTTCAAAAATCTAATTAAACTTAAATTGCGAATTAAATTAAATTATACGCAAATTTTATAAAATATTAAAATATATGTAGGAATCAAACAAAGAAATATTCAGTTTGAACTAGGGCTGTGCGATTATTCGATTACTCGAGCAAGTTGGTTAATCAGTTATTCGGTTAATCAATTACTCGAGTAATCAAGATTTTGATTACTCAAAACGATGTTTAATCGAGTTACTTGAAATATGATTACTCAAAAAAAATTAATTTTGCTCGTTAAAAGAGGTTGCTTTGGAAAATGCTTATTTTCTTTTTTATATTCTGTATATGAAAAAAATATGTATGTATGTATGTATTTCATTTTAATTTTTGAAAACAGATACGATTTTTCAAAGTATCAAGGAACTTCAACTGCTTTATATGTATGTATGTAAAGAGTACTTTGAAATGTTGATTACTCATTTTATTCATAATGTTGATTAATCATAAAGCAAATTACTCAAATATTTTTGTTTTTGGTTAATCAAAATCTTGATTACTCGAGTAACTGAACTTTTGAGTAATCATAATTTCCGATTAATCGAATAATTGAGTTATTTACTTTATGATTAATTAAAATTTTGAATAATCAATTAATCGCACAGCCCTAGTTTGAACATTTAGCATATGTTCGAGGTATTTGAAAAGGGTTGCCATCGGTTTCAATTATTTAATAAGTCAAATCATTTAATAAGTTAAATGAATTATTAAAAGATGGCTATTAAGCAAAGTGGATTTTGAATGGCTTTATGAACTTTATTTAGAAGAGTTGCCACGTGTTAGAAAAATCAAATTCAACATAATTCAACAATTAATTGAATTTTGTATCCCAGTGTCAGGCGAAAAAATTTTCAAGATGATTTATGTTTAAAATACTTTTGAAAAGGCTTGCCACCTGTGTGAAAATCGCAATTTTGTTAACTTATACCCAAGAAATGTATGTTATATATTTAAATATGAGTGTCGAACAAAATAGTTATATGAAATCTTTAGTATGAAAATTCTTTTGATTAGCGTTGCCACCTATTCGAAAAGTCATATCTATCTAACTATTGTAAGTATATATAGTATATAATATGTACGCGAAGAGATCTAAAGTTAAGCAACTTAGCGCAGAAAACAAGAGCAAAAATTTAAAATGTTGTTTGGTCCGCAGTTGTAGTCAAAATAAAGTCGATTCTAAAATTAAAATCAGCTTTTTGACATAATTTTCAATGGGATATCTGTCGAAAAACCTGCTTTTAAAAGACAACTTTGTTTTACCTATAACTAAGGGCCATTCATTATATTTATCTCTACGGTAAATGCTTGCATTAAAAACTCTTTCATGCTGCAGCAACCATATGCTTACCAAACCATGCCAGACTAAATTTGCAATTTTCTTACTATAGTCTACATATCCATTCCATGCAAATTATTACGTTTATATGTAAGCGTATCACTGCGGTTAAACCCGAATAAACTCGCATGGAAATTCTTTCATATGCATGTAGATAGGTCTGTATGCAAAAGCTTGTCTCGACGTGTTTGCACGAATTCGCCACAAATGTTGGCGCAAGCAAATGCCATATTTCTTCTACCACTTTGCTGCCTCACTACAGAACTGTCACAATGATTTTTCCGCTACAATTGTTGTTATTGCATTTTTATGTGCCATTTTTTACAAACACTTAGGGCCGTTTTCTCATCTAACCTTTAGTTTACCGGCCACTTTATCGTCTCGATATACGAGTTTTTGTTTTCTCATCAGCGCATTAATTTCTCGAATCGATAAACTGTTGCTCACCCGATGCAACCTTTAAAATTTGTACCCAACTTTAAATTTTGGTTTGGTTTTGGTTCATGAGTCAGATATATTAGATATTTCAACCAAGGTTTTGGCTTTTGCTAACAGTTGCTCTTGCTCTATATTTGCTTATGTCGCATTGCCAACCTTTGAAATTTTATGACGAATGTAGTGAAGTTTCACTCCCGGAAATGTAGTGAAGTTTCACTATACGGAATAACAAATTAATTTTTACCGGCAAGGTAAGAAAACGAAAACACTTTAAAGTGAGGAACAATTTATCTGCCCTGTTAGGAAAGGCCACTTTACAGCTTACATTAGAAAACGGCCCTTATTGTAGTAAATATTTGTAGTTTTGTATTTGGTGTGCATAATGAAAAATGCTTTCGCAAGCCAAAAAAATAAAAATAAAAATAAAAAACATTAAATAACCTTCGAAGTTAGGCATTCAGTGTCATTGTCAAAGGAGGAGAGCAGAAGAGAGCGAGAGGACAAAATCAAGTGACGGCTGGTATGCATGAAAATGTTGCCACGCCTTGCATTACGCCTGACTCTGACACTGAAAGTCCTAAAAATATTTACGAGCCTGTACTATGACTTTCATAAGCAGCTTGCAGCTGCACGAACCCATCACGCAGACGTGTATGCCATTTTTCATGGCAATTTTTTTCGCACGCATAAAAATGTATTTTCCGCATACCCAGCGGAGTTTAAAATAAAAAATGCAGCTGCGTCTACGCCATTTTTTCTCTTCATCTATTTTACTTGCTACCTCAGCACCGCGCTGTCTATTAATATAGAAAAACATGACTTTTCCAAGTTGCCCTTCTGAGTGACATTTATGCGATTATGCTAATACAAGTTTCTGACTTACTACCAGTTGCTAACTGTCAGTTAGCGGATAGTTACTTGCCGCTGGCCAAGCAACGCACCTGTCTACTTTCAAACATACACGCATACATGCGCCTGCATACCTGCCACATGCAACACTGCAGCTTGCTACAAGTTTACGTGCTCTCAAATATAATTTGTTTGCACTTTGTGTAGAAAGGGAAATCTTGCTTGAAACTTTTTGACGTGCTCTTTGACTCGAAATACACTGGCGACTCGCTCACCAACTCTCTCTCTCCACCTTCGTTTCTTCTTTACTCGGTATTTTCCATATCGCGCCTGAATTGCCGTCAAACAACTATTAAAACTAACGAGCTTTTAAAACTTTTTCTTACTTTTAAGTTCTTTGAATGCATTTTTATCGCAAAACCATTTTTCTTGTGGCGACAAAATCAAAAAGGTAAAAAGTGGAAATCTCAAAGAAAGTCAACATGTTGCAATATTTTTATTTATGTAGATGAAAAAATTTGCATAAACGCATGAAAAATTAAAGTTGGTTGTAGGAAAAGTAACATTAAGTCCTTATTTTTATGAAATCGAATGCCCTTTTTGCAACCTAGAAGTACCTTAA